>NC_083429.1:1456823-1651472 GCF_020745735.1 Hemiscyllium ocellatum | reverse complement strand
GGTCGGCAGGAAACGCTGTAGGAACTAGAGAACTCTGTACAGGCAGTGAGGTGAAATGGATGGAGGAAGGTTAGAGGTAATGAAGGTGCTGTAGGACAGGATGGAGGAGTGCTGTTGGGACTGGAGAAGGTTACAGTGACATCATGTGCTGGAGAGGCTGGTGGAAGGTACACAGATGGGGAGGTCAGTAAGGCCAGATGTTACAGACAGAGTGGGCTGTAGGTGCTACACAAGATGACAGACATAAGGATTTTTATAGTGTTTTCGTGATAGTTCTCAAAACACTAGCTTTCAAAGTCATTTTGGAAAAATATAAGACAGGGCAGAAGTGAAGACGCCAAATTTGTGGAAGCGCCCTACTCATTAGAATATCAACGTCACTGGGCATTATCACTACCATGAGACAGGATCTGGCAAACACAGACTGGGAGGAACTATTTGCAGTTGGGTTTATATTCAGAAAGAGGAAGTGTGTCAATGTGATACAGGGAGTATTCAAGGCCAGTGTGTTCTGTGAAGAGTGAATGAAAAGGCAGTAAATCCAGTGAATACTGGTCAAGCGATATCCTGAGCTTGATAAAGGAATTACAATGCGATGAAAACAGGCAAAGACCGACCAACGCATCGAGAGTGCAAGGGATCCTTAAAATGACGGGCAAATAATGGGCACGAAATAACCTTGGCAGATACTGTTATGGAGAGGCCACAAGGTATTTAATGAGTATAGTTAGAGGAAGAGGATTCCCAGGTAAACAGCGAGGCTTGTTAGAAACCAAAGGGACAATCTGTGCATGGAGCTAGAGGAAGTAGGTAAGGTCTTCAATGAATACTTCCCATCTGTATTCACACAGGAGCAAGGCATTGCAGTCGGGGATTTCAGTTGGGATGGTGAGGTGCTAGAACATGAAAAGATGAATAAGGAGAGCTATTAAATGTTTTCACAGGCATAAAGGTGGAGAAATGCCCAGTGCCTAATGAAATGTATCCCAAGCTGCTATGGGAGGGAAGGCAGGAGATTGCAGGGGCCCCGGTGGATATATGTATAATACTTTGCTAGCCACAGGTGAAGTGCTGAATGACTGGAGGATAGCTAATGTGGGTCCTTTGTTCAAGAAGAGAAGCAGGGATAGGCCAGGTAATTACAGAGCAGATAGTCTGACAGCAGGGGGAGGGACATTATTGGGAACAATTCTGAGGATGCATCCACACTTCCAAAGGCAAGAATCACCTCGGCAGTGTCATCACGGATTTGGTAGAGGGAGATACTGTTTGAGGAATTCAGTTCAGTGTTTTATTTTTTGAAATGGTTTATTAAAATATTGATGAGGGTAGTGCAGATGATGTGGTTTACGTGGACTTGAATAAGGCCTTTGACAAGGTCCCTCATGGAAGGCTGGTCAAAACGTAAAGAGCCACTGGGATCCAAAGCAAGTTGGTAAATTGAATCCACAATTAGCGGATAGACTTCTTCGTGTTTGAAATTCTTTCACCAGTGGGTGTCCCACAGGGATCTGTGCAGGAACCATTGCTGGTTATTATGTACATTAATAACTCGGATGTGAAAGCAGGAAGAATCATTAGTAGGTTTGCAGATGATATGAAAGGTGAGGGGGGGGTGTTCTCAGGCTGCAGTCTGATGTCCATCAAATGATAAACCGTGTAGAGTAATGGCAGATGGAGTTTACTTCTGATCACTGTGAGGTAATGCACTGTGGGAAGTCTCATAAGCGAAGGATATACTTCATGAATGGTAGGTCCTCTTGGAGTACTGAGGAACACAGGGACCTTGGTGGGCAAGTCCCTGGATGTCTGAAGGAGTGAGAACAGGTAGACAGGGTGGGGAAGACACCTGACCTGGGAGCAGAAGGGGTCCCATACCCTTGTGGGGCGGATTGTTAGAGCTGCTTGAGAGGATATAAACTAGTCTGGCACTGTGTTGGACCTTAAATAGACATAAGGCCAGACAGAAGATCAAGGGTGGTGTACAAGTTAAAGACAGCAATTTCAGCAGAGAAGGCAGGCAAGAATATAGCAGGAAATGGGGGAAAACTTATGTTTAAACTGCATTTATTTCAATTCAAGCGGACTGACAGCTTAGGAAGATGAACTCAGGGCATGGATTGGAACAGCGGATTGGGAGATTATAGTTATTACAGAAACACAGCTGAGCGAGGGGCACAGGCAGCTCAATGTTTCAAGATAGAGGGACTGCAAGAAGGGGAGGTAAGAGAGGACACGTGGTGGTGGGTTTTGATTGCATGAATCATCACAGCAAGACTTAGAGAGGATATTCCTGTGGGATTGCCCACTGAAGTTATGTCAGTGGAACTGAGAAATAAGAATGGGTCATCACTTTGATACGATTGTCCTACTGACCCCGAATAATCCGTGGCAGACTGAGGGACAAATATATCAGGAGATCTCAGATATCATTCATAATAATAGGGCTGTTATGGTTGGGGTTTTTAAACTTTCCAAACCTAGACTGGGACTGCCAGTGTTCCGCATTTGCAAGGGAGGAATTTGTTAATTGTGTTCCAGGATCACCCAATCAATATGTAAATGGCCTGAAAAGAGAAAGGGCAAAACCTGACCGTCGCTTGGGAAACAAGGTCGGGAAAGGGACTGAGGTGAGTGGGAAAGCATTTTGACAAAATGACCATGATTCTATTAGCTTGAAATTAGCGATGGAAAAGGACAGATCTGGTCCACAAGTTCAAGTTATGAAATGGGCCCTGACCAATCTTGATAGTATTAGACAGGTTCTTTCAAAATGTGACTGGGGAGTGTATTTGCAGGAAAAGGGAAGTCTGGCAACAGAATATTTTAAAAGTGAGTTAAACTGAGCGATCACCACCAGCATTTTACTGTTTGTGTGCAGCTCAATGCTGACAGCACTCGGAAACACTGGCTCTCCATTGAGGGTCTGGTCAAGGAAAAGTGGCACATGTCAGGTATCACCAGCTGGATCAAGGGAATCCCTGAGGATCACAGAGGCTGGAGGAATACACTTTGGATGGAAATCAGGAATAGCCTCGGCAGAGAAGGATAGGGAGAATCCAAAAGTGATTGTATAAATAGTTTGAGTAAAAGAGTAACTCAAGACAAAATAGTGTTCCTTAAGGATCAATGAGACCATTGACGTGTGGAACCACAGGATATGGGTAAGACCTTAAACACATTTTGTTACTCCAGAAACTACTGTGGACAAACACTGGGGAACTCAGGGAACAAGAGTAATACGTTAGACCACATTTGAAGTTCGCTGCAATTCCAGTCTCCCTGCTATAGGAAGGAGGTTGTGAAACTTGAAAGTGTTCAGAAAAGATTTGCAAGATGTTGCCGGGGTTGTTGCTGAATAAGCTCGGGTTATTTTCACTGGAGCATTGGAGACTGAGTGTTGAACCTGATAGAAGTTTATCCATGAGGGGTATGGATTAGGTAAACATTCAAGGTCTTTTCCCAGAGGTTGAAAATTCAAAACTGGAGGGCATAGGTTTAAGGTTAAAGGGGAAAGGTTTAAAAGGAACTGAGGGGTCAGCTTTTTTATGCAAACGGTGATGTGTGTATGGAATGAGCTGAGAGAGAAAGGAGCAGATGACAACATTTAAGAGATGGATGGGTACGTGAATAATAAGGGTTTAGAGGTACATGGGCAAAATGCTGGTAAATGGGATGGATTTATTTAGATCTTCTGGTCAGCATGGATGAGTTGGGCCGAAGGGTCTTTTTCCCTTGTACATCTCTATGGCTTGAAAAGAGGGCATGTTATAGAAAAGGTGGTGCTGGACGTTTTAAAACACAAAGGGATGGAAAGCCCCAGGACCTGATTAAGTGTATCACAGGGCATTGTGGGATGCAAGGGAAGAAATTGTGGAGCCCCGAGCAAAGGTATTTGTACCATTGACAGCCATTTGTAATGGGCTGGAAGGTGGCATAGTGGACAGTGAAGGAGTTTTGTTCAGATTACAAAGGGATCTTGATGATATGGGTGAATGAGCTGAAAAATTGTAGATGGACTTCAATCTGAATAAATGCAAGGTAATGCACTTGGTAAAACAAACAAAGGTAGAGTCGATACAACTACTGTTCGGACCTCAGTTAGTGTTTTAGAGCAGAGGAACCTCCGGGTTCAGGTTCATAATTCTTGAAGTTTTCATCACAGGATGGATAAGACAGTGCTTGGCATGCCTGACTATTGCTCAGCCCATTGAGTGGAGGATTTGGGACGTCATGTTGAGATTGCACAGACATTGGTGAGGCCTGTTCTGCAATACTCTGTCCAGTTCTGGTCGCCCAGTTATACGGAGGATATTATTAAGCTGCAGGGGATTCAGAAGGGATTTACCAGGACATTGCTGGGTATGGAAGGCTTGGGTTCTGCAAAATGGCTGGATAGGCTGAGTCTTTTTTCACTGCAGCCTGGAGGTTGAGACGTGATGTTATAAAAGTTTATTTTAAAAAATAAGGTATATAGATCGATTTAATGGTAGTTGTCTTTTCCACAGGATGGGGGACTCCCAAGAGAAGGGACCACATTTTAAAATTTAGAAGAGAGTGATGTTCAAAAAAAGACATGGAGGCAAATTGTTACACAGAGGGTGTTTTGATTGTGGAATGAACTTCCTGAGGAAGGGGTGGATGTGGAAAAGGATATGGGAGATATAGAATGTGGGGAAATAGATGGTGACACCTTGCAAAATGTCCATATTACAGAGGAACAAGTGTTGGATGTCTTGAAATGCATAAAAGGTGGGTAAATTCCCAGGACCTGATCAGGTGTACCCTCGAACTCTGTGGGAAGTTAGAGAAGTGATTGCTGGACCTCTTGCTGAGATATTTGTATCAGACATTGTCACAGGAGAGGTGCTGGAAGACTGGAGGTTGGCTAACGTGGTGCTATTGTTTAAGAAGAGTGGTAAGGACAAGCCAGGGAATTATAGACCAGTGAGCCTGACCTCGGTGGTGGGCAAGGTGTTGGAGGGAATCCTGAGGGACAGGATGTACATGTGTTTGGAAAGGCAAGGACTGATCAGGGATAGTCAACATGGCTTTGTGCATGGGAGATCATGTCTCACAAACTTGATTGAGTTTTTTGAAGTAGTAACAAAGAGGATTGATGAGGGCTGAGTGGTAGATGTGATCTATATGGACTTCAATAAGATGTTTGACAAGTTTCCCCATAGGAGACTGACTAGCAAGGTTCGATCTCACAGAATACAGGGAGAACTAGCTATTTAGGTACAGAACTGGCTCAAAGGTAGAAGACAGAGGGTGGTGGTGAGGGTTGTTTATCAGACTGGAGGACAGTGACCAGTGGAGTGCCACAAGGATTGGGCATAAGAATAGTGAATAGCCAAGGGTAAGGGAGTCCAAAACTCGAGGGTACAAACTGGGCGTGAGAGAGCAAAGATTTAAAAAAGGGAGCTGAGGGGCAACATTATCCACAGAGGATGGAGAACAGACAGAACCTTCTGCCAGGGGCTCATGGGAGAAACAAGAACAATGACAACATGGAAAAGACCTTTGGGCAGGTACATAGAGAGGAGAAGGTTTGAAGAGCTAAGGGTCAAACGCAGGCAAATGAGACTCATTCAGTATAGGAAACGTGGGCAGCATTGACGAGTTGGACCACAGGTTGTGTTCCGTGCTCTATCACTCTGTAGCTAGGTAAAGAGTATTACAGTACGGAAATAAAGCACGTTGTAGACACTGAAGCAAGTTACAGTGATAGGGACGGTAGTCTGGAATCCAGTACGTTTCAAATATGTGGAGGGACTATCGGGAATTGAGCTGGTTACAGGGACAACTACTTTTATAGGAGGTAAAAATTACTTAAGACACTGGTGCACAAGCCATGCCATAGATACGGTGTTGCAGAGTAGTGAGTCTTAGTACAGTGTTGGAGGGGGAACACAGCACAGAAAGATCCCAGGCAGCATTCACAACATCTCGTTGGAGGCCTGCTTTCCCCTCTGTTGACCTAATGTTCACTAAGACAGCACAGGCCTGGATTGATAACTATGAACTCCCATGCTGTCTCAGTGCAATGTAAGTTAATGTAGACGTGGTGATTGATCCAGGGGTGTTTTTGTACTGTACTGTGCTTCCCCTCCAGCACTGTATCTATGTCATGTCTTGTTAGATTATATTTGAAACCCTCTCAGTGCTCTCTGCTCTGTGCACTGTGAGTGATCTTACCTCACTGAAGGTTTTATTGAAGACTCCACACCTCTGTGCCCTTTGTCTCTCAGGCTGACCAATCAACTTCAATGAGGTGTTGGACGAGACACCCAGCAATTGGGAAGTCAGGAACTTCCTGATTATCTACAAGGGACAGAGAAATAGACAGAATGGAAAATTAGACTGATGCAGTGAGGGTTACATAAGGAAAATGGAAATGAGCCCCACAGTGGCGGCACGGTGGCACAGTGGTTAGCACTGCTGCCTCACAGCGCCTGAGACCTGGGTTCAATTCCTGACTCAGGTGACTGACTGTGTGGAGTTTGCACGTTCTCCCCGTGTCTGCGTGGGTTACCTCCGGGTGCTCCGGTTTCCTCCCACAGTCCAAAGATGTGCGGGTCAGGTGAATTGGCCATGCTAAATTGCCCGTAGTGTTAGGTAAGGGGTAAGTGTAGGGGTATGGGTGGGTTGCGCTTCGGCGGGTCGGTGTGGACTTGTTGGGCCGAAGGGTCTGTTTCCACACTGTAAGTAATCTAATCTAAGAGATATGGAAAATCCCACTCCATCCCTGGCCTGTGCTGTTGCATCTTTCTGGAGTGGAGAATTCTGTTAGCTCAGGATCTGGAGTAACTGCAAGAGCGGAAGGCGCTAACAGAGGCGGCAATTAGATCCACACAGTATGGATACCACATGGAGGGAGACTGAGTGATATCACTAGAGTGCTGGAAGACCTCAGAATCATACAGTCATGTTGGTAGAATGGGTTTAGCTTCATGATGCCCTGGTATCAGTGCTCAGGGATGAGCAACCAGTGAGCAGGCGAATTGATGGCCGAGTGGCATTATTGCTCGAGCATGTATCCAAAACTTCAGCTAATGTTCAGGGGAAGTGGGTTTGAATCCCACCATCAATAATTTTAAAAATAGTAATTAACAATCCATAAATAAATATGAAACCATTGCTGATGTACAAAAAACCCAAACACTTGTCCTTTCTAGAAGGACATCTGCTCATCCTCACGTGGTCTTCACAATGTCCCCAGAGCAAAGTGTTTGCCTCTCAATTACCCGCTAAAATGACGGAGCAAGTTACTCAGCTCAAAGGCAGCTCGGGCTGGGCAAGAAAGGCTGGTCAGTCAGAGATACCCATATCCCATATCCATTAGGTTGGTCCCCCTGGAACTGTGCTGGGACCAGTGTCCTGGCCAATCATGTCGGTGGATTACTGACAGAGAGGAGGCAGGGGCAGGATGCAGGTGAAAGGAGCTTTCCAAATCCAAAGGGACAAGGTGAAGTATGGGAGCAGTACGGGGATGTGACTGAAGACAAGCAGAAAGGAACAGGAAGGGACAGAGTTTAACTAAAACTGTACATCAGGGAATAGGTTTGTGACAGGAAATTATGGGAAAGAGTAAATTATGGGTTTTTTTTATGGATAATGTCTCTTGAATAAGGTAGATTCATTTGTGACAATGAGATAAAAGAGATTTAGACAAATGAGATACGTGATTCCAGGGTGAGCAAAAGGTGGACAGAAATAATCAATGGATCACAACCTTGCAGAACCTCAGGCAAAATGCACAACGAGAACTATAATGGATAACAAGGGCATTACAGAGAAAGCATTTGCCCTCAGATCATGAAGTAGAGTCAGCCTGAATGTAAATTCTGGCTACTACTTGTCAAGGACACAAGCAGCGGAACAGTTTTAGCCACTGAACAGCATTCCATTGTTCATCACTGCATTACACAGGAACTCATTGGAATTTTTTAACAAACACATTGTGATAATTTTGGGAAACTTCAATATTCACATAATCTGGGACAGTCACACTGACAACAGTGATATTGGAAGAGGAGTTCAGAGAATTTTTTTTCAGTGTGTCTTGGAATAACAAATTGTGCAACTGGTTAGGGACATAACTATGACAGAGCGACCGTTGTGTGATCAAACTTAGTGAATGAGTAATGTCACCTGCAGAGATCCTCAGGGAAATTGTGATAAAGTGCAGTTTAAAAAAAATAAAGTTTTAAAGTGAATCACAGAAAGGACAAACTACAACTACAAATAAAAATAGCCAATTACATGGGTTTGAGATGAGAACTGACCAAGGTAAAGAGGCGAAACAAACTGAAATATGTGCCTGTAAATGTACAGTGGAAAACATTTGAAGGTACAGTGTAAATCACTCAACAAAAGGACATTCCACTGAAACAGACAACACCTCATCAAGAAATTCCCACCGGCCCCTCACTCAGGACAAAATGGATCATATTAAATTATGAGGCTTCGAAGATCAACAAAAATTACTTGAAATCCTGAAATGAGGTTGTGTTTTAGGAATAAGTTTTAAAGGGATTGCAAAGGGTCTGCTAGCAGGAGGGCGGCAGTGGGAAGGGGAATTACTGTCAGGGTATAATGTCCCAAAAGGAACCTGGAGGGCTGAAGGTGCCGGAGGTGGTGAGAGTGTTACAGAGAGTGGTCAGGGCCTGAACGGTGTTACAAAGCCAGTACAGATTGCTGCAGCTGGAGGGGTTTTCAAAGATAGGGAGGGACATATGTATTTTTATTTATTCATTCATGGTATGTGGGTGTTACTGCTAATTACCCAGAGGACAGTCCAGAGTCAGCCATATTGCAGGGGGTCTGGGGTCACATGTTAGCTAGACCAGGTTAAAATGCAAGATGTTCTACACAAAAGGAGGTCAGTGAACCAGATGAGTACTTCCCCCTGATCAACAACCCTTTTATAATGGCCTGACCAATGTCTTGTACAGATACAACATGACATCCCAACCCTTACTCTTAATGCTCTGCCCAATGAAGGTAACCATGCCAAACACCTGCTTCAACAGCTGTCTACCTGTGACACCACTTTTAAACAACTGTGTACCTGCATCCCTGGGTCTCTGACGGACAACACTACCCAGGGCCCGAACATTAACTGTACAAGTCTCACCCTGGTTTGTTTCACCAAAATGGAACACCTCACATTTATCTAATTAAACTCCATCTGATATTCTTCAGCCCACTATCCCAGCAGTACTGTTCATCCTGTTGGATCATAGATAACCGTCTTCACTGTCCACTTTCCCACCAATGTCAGTGTCGCCCAAAAAAACTTACTTACCAGGAAACCAATATTCCCATCCAAACCATTTATCCAAATGACAAACAACAGGGGACCCACTCCACCACTGGTCACATGCCTCCAGTCTGAAAAACAACATGTTTCCCATCACCCTCTGTCTCCAACCATCAAGACAATTTTCTGTCCAGATAACTAGCTCGTCCTGAATGCCATATCCTTTTACACCGAACTGAGCTTAATACCCAGTTTACTATACGACACGGAGAACACAGAACAGCACAGAACAAGACCCTTCGGCCATGATGACATGCCAATCTTTTATCCGACCGTAAAGTAAAAAAAAAGTGGCAGATAGAGTTTAATTCAGGTAAATGCAACGTACTGCACTTTGGGAAAGTAAATCTTAGTAGGATTTATACACGAAATGGTAAGGTCCTAGGGAGTGTTGCTGAACAAAGAGACCGTGGGGTGCAGGTTCATCGTTCCTTGAAAGTGGAGACCTAGGTAGATAGGATAGTGAAGGTGGTGTTTGGTATGCTTTCCTTTATGGTCAGAGTATTGAGTACAGGAGTTGGGAAGTCATGTTGCGACTGTACAGCACATTGGTTCGGCCACTGTTGGAATATTGCGTGCAATTTTGGTCTCCTTACTATCAGAAAGATATTGGGAAACTTGAAAGGGTTCAGAAAAGATTTACAAGGATGTTGCCAGGGTTGGCGGATTTGAGCTACAGGGAGAGGCTGAACAGGCTGGGGGTGTTATCCTTGGAACGTCGGGTGGCTGAGGGGTGACTTTATAGAGGTTTACAAAATTATGATGGATATGGATAGGGTAAATAGACAAAGTATTTTCCCTGGGTTTGGGGAGTCCAGAAATAGAGGGCATAGGTTAAATGAGAGTGGAAAGATATAAAAGAGACCTCAGGGGCAACTTTTTCAAGCAGAGGGTGGTACGGTATGGAATGAGCAGCCAGAGGAAGTGGTGGAGTCTGGTACAATTGCAACATTTAAGAGGCATTTAGATGGGTATATGAATAAGAGGGGTTTGGAGGGATATGGATGGGGTGCTGGCAGGTGACACTAGATTGGGTTGGGATATTTGGTCGGCATGTACAGGTTGGACTGAAGTGTCTGTTTCCATTTTGTACATCTCTCTGACTCTAACTTCCATACCCTTCATTTTATTATCATCCATGTGCCTACCCAGAAGTATACTAAATGTCCCTAATGCATCTAATTCTACTGCCACCGCTGGCAGTGCATTCCACTCAGCCACCACTCTGTATGTAACGATCCCACCTCCGAAATCTCCCCTTAACCATCCGCTAATCACCCGAAAATTATACCCCCTTGTAAATAGCTATTTATATGAGGGTAAAAAATATCTCTTATTATTCATCTATGTATGCCTCGCATCACCTTGTTCACCTCTGCCAAGTCGCACCTCACCCTTCTTCACTCCAATGAGAAACGCTTTAGCTCCCTCAACCTTTCTTCATAAGACATGCTCTCCAGTACAAGCAGCATCCTGGTAAATCTCCTCTTTATTCTCTCTAAAGCTTCCACATCCTTCCTGTAATGAAGGGTCCAGATCTGAACACAATATTGCAATTGGGGTCTAACCAGGGCTCTATAGAGCTGCAGCATAACCTCACCGCTTTAAAACTCAATCCCCAAACTAATGAAATCCAACACAATATATTCCTTCTTAACAAGCCTATCAGCTTGCGCAGCAACTTTGAGGGATCTATGGAATTGGAACCCAAGATCCCTCTGTTCCTCCATACTGACTGCTAAAGATCCTGCCTTCAATCCTGTATTCTGCATTCTAATTTCAATCTTCAAAATGAATGATATCACACTTTTCCTAGATTGAACTCTATCTGCCGTTTCTCAGCCCAGCTCTGCATCCTGCCAATATCCCATTGCAACCTACAACAGCCCTCCACACTGTCAGCCACTCCACCAACCTTCGTGTCATTGGGAAACTTACTAACCCACTCTTCCACTCACACATCCAAGTCATTCATAAACTCACAAAGAGCAGAGGTCCTGTCACCTCTCCCTGCAAAAAAACACTGTTCACGGAGCTCCAGCATGAATTGCTGCTATCTATCATCGCCCTCTGTCTTCTGTGGGCCAGTAACCCTGTATCCAGACAGGTTTCTCTGTATCCAATGTCTCTGTACTTTCTGAATGAGCCATAAAGGTATTTTGAAACATTCTCAAAAGATTCAATAAGATTTAGAAGGCATGACCTGCCCCTTACAATTCCATGCTGACTATCCCTAATCAAACTATGGTTTTCCAAGGAATAATAAATCCTGTCTCCCAGAGTCCTCTCCACTAATCTGCACACCACAGACATAAAACGGACAGGTGTGCAATTCCAAGGATTATCCCTATTCCTTTCCTTAACAAGGAAATAATATTTTCCTGTCTCCAATCATCTAGTCCGACTCCAGTGGACAGTGAGGGTGCAAAGGTCATCACCAGGTGCGCAGCAATCCATTCCCTCGCTTCGTGTAGTAACTTTGGACGCATCCAGTCTGGTTCAGCGACTTATCTATCCTTATCTTTTACAAAATTTTCAGCACATCCTCCTTAACATCCACCTGTTCACGTACATCAGCCTGTTTCACGCTGTCTTCACAAACAACAAGACCCTTCTCATCAGTGAACACTGAGGCATAGTATTCATTAAGGACCTCCCCTACCTCCTGTGACTCCAGGCACAAGTTCCTTCCACTACACCCAGATTGGCCTTATCCTCACTCTGACCATCCTCTTGTTCCTCCCATAAGCGGAGAAAGCCTCACGGTTTTCCTTAATCCTTCCCAACATTGTTTTTTCATGCCCCTTTCTAGTTGCCCTAAGTCCATTCCTTGGTTCCTTCCTGGTACGTTCAGAGAATCCCGACAGTGTGGAAACGGGCGTTTGACCCAATAACTCCATATCAACCCTCCAAACAGTATCCAACACAGCCCCATTCCCCCACCCCATTACTCTCCATTTGCCCTGACTAATGCACCAAACCTACACATCCATGAACACTATGGGTAATTTAGCACGGCTGAGTCACCTAATCTGCACATCCTTGGGCTGTGGGGGAAAACCGGAGCACCTGGAGGAAACCCACGGAGAGACTGTGCAAACTCCCCACAGACAGTCGCCTGGGGCTGTAATCGAAATGGAGTCCGTCGTGCTATGAGGTAGCAGTGCTAACCATTGAGACACTGTGCCATCCAATGTGACTCTCTGGAGCCCTGTCTGATCCTTGCTTCCTCAACTTAAGTAATCTTCCTTCTTCCTCTTGGCTAGATGCTAAAGTCCATGTGGACAACGTTGACTGCTCTGCCTTCATCTATCTCTTGGCCACCTCCTCGAAGAGTTAATCCCGTTTGTGAAACGCGGTTTTCCACTCACAAAGCCATGCTGATCATCTCAAATCAGCCCGTGCCTTTGTAAATGTAAGGAGCTCCTTTCTCTCAGAATCGTCTCCAAGAACTTCCCCATCACTGGGTTCACGGGGCTGTAATTTCCTGGCCTTTCCCTGCAGCCCTTAAGTGATGGAACAGGATTAGCCAACCTCCAGTCTCCGACATCTTACTGTGTCTGTTGATAATATAAATACCTTTGTTAGGGACACTGAAATCTCTTCCCTAGCTTCCCACAATATTCTAGGATAAACCTAATGAGCTACTGAGAATTGATCTACCTTTATTTGTTTTAAGATTCCAGCAATTTCTCTTTTCTGTTGAGAATTATTTCCAAGACATCACTATTTATTTCCCCAAGTTCCCGAACTTCCATGTCCCTCTCCACAGTAAATACTGTCAAGACTATTTTGTCTAATATCTCACCCATCTCATCTGGTTCCACACATGGGTGACCTTATTGATCTTTAAGGGGCCCTATTCTCTACCAAGTTACTCTTTAGCCCTGACTGAAACTTGCACAAAGGCTTCTGATAAATCAAATACACCACATCCCCCATACCACTACACCTCTCCTACACCCTTACAGCTCTGCCATTTATATTCACACCAACAAATTAAATCCAACAGGCTCAGAAACAAATTCTCTTTTATCAAATGTGTTTAATAAGGGTCCAGTTATTGTATACTGACATATTATTTCTAACAATGTCAGTATGGTCCCGACGTACTGTCAGGCTAACACCGTTTGGTTTCAGACTGACAGCAGAAAGGGTTGAGGGAGTTCTTGTTTATCAATCTGAAAAAGGTAGCTCACAGGGTCAGCAAGTAATAGAGAAGACAAATCAAATGCTGACATTTATTACAGAGGGAATGGAGTCTAAAAATAAGCAGGTCTAACTAAATCGATGCAAGGTTCAAGTCAGACCACACCTCGAATATTATGAACAGTATGAGTACCTGAAAGAAATATATTGTCGCATTGGAGGAAGGTCAGAGAAGGTTCACTCGGCTGATGGAGTAGATCGAGGTTGAACCCACTGAAGTTCAGATAATGAAAAAGGAATGGAATGAACCATCCAAGATTCTGAGGGGCTCTGATCGGGCAGATGCTGGGAAGTTAGAAAATAGAACAGTAGATCACAGCAACATGTCCTTCGGCCCACCACGTCTATGCTGTCCATGATGCTATTCTAACTTTTATCATCTGCCTGCACATGGGTCCATATCCCTCTATTCTCTGCCCATTCATGTTTCTGTCTAAATCCCACTTCAAAACTTTACTCACGTTTCTGTTTCTATGACCTCGCTTGGCAACTTCCACTCTCTAAAATCTTTGCCTCACACACCTCATTTAAACTTTCTCTTTCTCACTTTAAACCTCTGCGCTCGAGTATTTGAAACTTTCACATTGGAGAAGAGATTCTGACTATCCACATTATCTATCTCTGTCCTAACGTTATATTCCTGTACCTGGTCACCTGTCAGCCTCTGATACTCTCACAAAACAATCCAACTTTGTTTAATTTCCTCTTACACACCTAACACACCCTTAAAAACCCTAACACAGGCAATGTGCTGATAAACCCCTTTTGTATCCTCTCCAGATCCTCCCCATCCTTCCTATTGTGTGGGGATGAGAACTGCACACAGTTCTCCAAATGTGGCCAAACAAACATTTTATACAATTACAGCATCAGATGCAAACCACTTTACTCAACGTTGTGACCAATGAAGGCCAGTGCTCCATTTGCTTTCCTTCCCATCTGAAACACTTCTGTTGCTATTTTCTGGGGTTTACTGACTTGCACCAAGATCCTTCTGTAAATTAGTATCCCTCAACATCCTAACTTTCTTCTTGACTTTGACATCATCTCACACTTGTCCAGATTAAACTCAATTTGCCATTTCTGTCTATCTCTCCGACTGTTCTGTAACCTCCTGCAGATTTTAATGAATCGGGGAAACAAGGGTTTTGTGGAAAAGGCAGGAAAGTAGAGTTCGAGAGTATCAGGTCTGCCATGATCTGACTGAAGGGTACAGTATACTCAATGGGCCAAATGGCCTCATTCCCCTCCTACATCTCATGGTCTGAGCACAAACTCAATATGTCCTGCATAATATTATGGGTTTCTGCTCACAAAACTACTTTATAATGGGATTATTGTATATTTATTAGTACACAGCATTTGATCTACAAATATGATATGATGTTTTAGAAAACCATCTCACATACAATCCAGGATTCTATCTGTTACAGCACTGATACTCATTGCTGTACCAGTCGGCATGGAGACCACTGTCACACACAGTTACTGTACTGCCCTTGCCATAAGTACATTCAGTGTCCTGACTGTAACCACATTGACATTCCCATCACTGGTTGGTGCCTACAATAGAATTCCTGCTAACGATTGTTGCTGCTGTTTGCTTATTCTCAGCTCCACTTTTGATATTCAGATCCATGTGACTGTCTCATTAATGCATTAACCTCATCCTTCCTTCACAACTTGTTGTCTTTTTGCCTAGTCTGCCTATTGGGACTAGATTGGATTGGAATATCTGCTCAGCATGGATGGGTTGGACCAAAGGGCCGGTTTCTATACTGTACATCTCTCTGACTCTAATGACTCTATCCCAACAACCCTTCAGTATTCACCTCCCAGCGATGGTCATTCTGCAGCTAAATCTCCGAAATGACAGTTCCATCATATCTGTTCACTGTCATTCCATCTTCCTTATGGCGAATACAGGGAGTCATTCCTCATTAGTGTTCAGTTGAACAGATGGGTAGAGTTTACAGAGATAGGCAGGCTTACAGGGACTCGAGGATGTTAGAGTTAAACAGAGTTACATCTGGTCAAGAGTGATCATGTAACAAAGGGATTTGGGGATTGGAGGAATTTACAGAGATAGATGGAGCTGTATTAGCTTCTGGAGATAGGGATAGGGATGGAGAAAGGAAGAGGTAGGCAGACTGAGAGGCACAGACAGGGGGGTGTTTCATCGAGGAGAGTATTGTTTATACTTACAGGGATATGGAAGGTTGTGGTGACAGAAGACGTTTACAGATATAAGAAGGCATCTAGGCTCTGGAGGCTACATATATCGGAAGGCAATGGAGAATGCCTGGTTACTGGGTTGGAGACAGTTACACAAATGGGGAGGGTTGCACAAACTGAAGGAGGTTCCTGTGGTTGCGAGGGGTATGGTGTCGGGAATAAGGTGAAATTTAACAAGATAAAGATCAAAGAATTGGAGAAGGACAAGGAGATTACAATTTTTCACAATGAAGGAAGGGCTGTAGGAGGTGGAGAAGTTTACATAGGTAGGGATCGATGGAGAGGTTAAAGACAAATACATTGACATGGAGGGTGGTATTGGTGGGAGAAGCTTACAGGAATAGACAGGTCTGTCGGGGTTTACAGGGATGAAGAATTAACTATCGACTGCAGATGTTTAGGAATTAGTGTGTTCGGAAAGGGAGAACCTGACAGAGATAGAGACAGAGACACAGAGAATGGTGTGTACTAGATGAGATTCCAAACAGAGGAAGGATTATCGGGACTGGAGGATATTACAGAGATCACTAACACAGCATGGGTCAGGATTGATGCCTGCGATCCCCTGTGCTGTTGCATTGAGGACCAGTACAGAAGAGGTGAAAGCAGAACCCTCACAAGATGGTGGGAATGAAGCCTAGAATGTTGCTGTTCCTTGCCCAGCTCTGTATCTATGTCCGGTCTTCCAGTTCTGAATATAGAGGTCTACTGCCTCCACCTTGTGCTGTTTACTGTGAGTGATCTTAGTGGCTGCAGGATTTACTGAAGGCTCCAGGTCTCCCTCTCCATCTCACTCTCTGGCTGACCAACCAGCTTCAATGAGGTGATGGATGAGGCAGGAGTTAGGAACATCCTGATTACCTGCATGAGACAGAAAGGTAAATTAGACTGATGCAATGAGGATAACTCATGCAGAGTGGTACTGAGTCCAGCAGAGATCTCGGAAATCCCAGTCTCCATCCCTTGCCGGTGCTGCTGCGTCTCTCTGGAGTGGACAATTCTGTTGACTCAGGGTGTAAGAGGGAGAAATGCTGATAGAGGCAGCAAATAGACCGACACAGCGAGGGATACCACATGGAGAGATACTGAGTGATATCACATTATTAGACATTGCATCAACAGGGAATTGTTTGAATTTTTAACAATGGCACTGGGATAATTGTGAGGGGATTCAACCTTCCTGTCTAATCATCTATTTGGCAGGGCCCTTCCACAGACTCTGTTACACTTGAGGCAGAAGTTGGACATGGAAAGGGGGTGGGTGGGGCATTGGTGTGACAGTGCGTTCCTTGTGCTGTTTTCTCCTGATTCCCATTTTCCCCACAGAAAGTCTCGAGGTGCTTTACACCTTCCGAATGCTCCTTCCCCACTTCGGACGGTCTTGGCCGATTTGATTAAGAGATGAAAACAAAACGATCAATTCTGAAGAAGCCAAAATTTAGAAATGAGGAGGACTGCAGTAGGAAGAGGAAACATTGTCAGCGTTTAATCAGATGATCGGAACAGGGAGAATTGAAGGTGCTGGAGTTGATGAGTGTGTTACAGAGAGGGGCAAAGGCCTGAACAATGTTACAAAGCCAGTACGGATTGCTGCAGCTAGAACTGTTTGCAAAGGTAATGGATACCAAAGGCATGACAGGGAACGTATTTGGCCGCAGATCATGAAGTAGAGTCAGTCTGAATGTAAATTCTGGCTCCTACTTGCCAAGGACACAAGCAGCAGAACAGTTTTAGTCACCGAACAGCATTCCAATGCTCATCACTGCATTACCCAGGAACTCATTGGAATTGTTTTTAACAAAGGCATTGTCATAATTTTGGAAAACTTCAATATTCGTATTATCTGGGACGATCACGCGGACAACATTGATATTGGAAGAGGAGTTCGGTTAATTTTTTTTACAGTGTTGCACATTGTGCAACAGGCTCGGGACATAACTATCGCAGAGCGACCGTTGTGTGATGAAACTTAGTGAATGAGTAATGTCACCTGCAGAGATCCTCAGGGAAATTGTGATAAAGAAATATAAAGTTTTAAAGTGAATCACAGAGGGCAAGCTACAACTAAAAACAAAAACAGCCAATTACATGAGATTGAGAGGAGAACTGACCAAGGTAAACAGCCTAAACAGACTGAAACCTGTGTCTGTGGAAAACATTTAAAGGAACAGTGTGAAACACTCAACAGAAGGACATTCCATTGAAACCGAAAAACCCTCAGCAAGAAATCCCCACTGTTCCCTCACTCAGGACAAAAGGGATCATACAAGATTGTGAGGCTGAAAAGATCACCACAAAGTACTTAAAATCCTGAAGTGAGAGTGTGTTTTAGGAGTAAATGTTAAATGGATCGCAAAGGGTCTGCTAGCAGGAGGAAGGCTGTGGGAAGGGGAATCATGGTCAGAGGTTAATGACACAATAGGAACAGGGAGAGGTGAAGGTGCTGGAGGTGGTGAGAGTGTTACAGAGAGTGGTCAGAGCCTGAATGGTGTTTCAAAGCCAGTACGGATTGCTGCAGCTGGAACTGTTTGCAGAGGTACGGAAGGACATAGGTATTTTTATTTATTCATTCATGGGATGTGGGTGTCACTGTCTGGACTAACATTCTTTGACCCAACTGCTAATTACCAGAGGGTAGCTCAGAGTCAGCCATATTGCTGTGGGTCTGGAGTCATATGTCAGGCAGACCAGATTCGAATGTCAGATGTCTTTCCCTAAAGGAGGTAAGTGTACCAAATGAGTTCTTCTTAATGAACAACATTTTTTTTATATGATAGCCTCGCCGATGTCTTTTACAGATACAACATGACATCCAAACTCCTACCCCAATGAAGGTAACCATCCCAAACACCTGCTTCAATAACCTGTCTACTTGTGACACCACTTTCAAAGAACTGTGTACCTGTATCTCTGGGTCACAGACTGACAACACTACCCAGGGCCCGAACAATAACTGTACAAGTCCCACCCTGGTTTGTTTCACCAAAATGGAACACCTCACATTTATCTAATTAAACTCCATCTGCTATTCTTCAGCCCACTATCCCAGCAGTATTGTTAATCTTGTTGTATTATATATAATCTTTTCCACTAACCACTTTCCCACCAATGTTAGTGACACCCAAGAAGCTTACTTACCAGGAAACCAATATTCCCAACCAAACTATTTATCCAAATGACAAACAACAGGGGACCCACTCCACCGCTGGTCACATGTCTCTAGTCAGAAACACATGTCTCCCATCACCTTCTGTCTCTTACCATCAAGCCAATTTTGTATCCAGTTCACAAGCTCCTCCTGAATGCCATATCCTTTTTACACTGATCTGAGTTTATCACCCAGTTTACCAGACAGAACATAGAACACAAAATAGTTCAGCCCAAGACCCTTCGGCTTTGATTTCATGCCAACCTTTTATCCAACTATAAGATCAAACTAACCTACATACCCGACATTTTACTATTATCCACGTGTGGGCGGCACGGTGGCACAGTGGTTAGCACTGCTGCCTCACAGCACCTGAGACCCGGGTTCAATTCCCGACTCAGGCGACTGACTGTGTGGAGTTTGCACGTTCTCCCTGTGTCTGCGTGGGTTTCCTCCGGGTGCTCCGGTTTCCTCCCACAGTCCAAAGATGTGCGGGTCAGGTGAATTGGCCGTGCTAAATTGCCCGTAGTGTTAGGTAAGGGGTAAATGTAGGGGTATGGGTGGGTTTCGCTTCGGCGGGTTGGTGTGGACTTGTTGGGCCGAAGGGACTGTTTCCACACTGTAAGTAATCTAATCTAAGTGTCTGTCCAAGAGTCTGTTAAACGCCCCGAATGTGCCCTATTTTACTACCACCATTGGCAGTGCATCCAACCACCTACCATTCTCTATCCTCTTATCCATCCTCTAATCACCTTAAAATTAAGTCGCCTTGTTGTAGCCATTTATTCCATAAGAGGAAAAGTCTCTGACTATTCACTCTCTCTCTGTGCCTCTCATCACACTGTTCACCTCTACAGGGTTGCCCCACCCCTTCTTCATTCCAATGAGAAAAGCCTTAGCTCCCTCAATCTTTCTTCATGAGAAATGTTCTCCATTCCAGGCAGCATCCTCGTAAATCTCTTGTGTACCTTCTCTAAAACTTGCACATCCTTCCTGTAAACAGGGGACCATAATTGAACACAATATTCCAAGTGTGGTCTCACCAGGTCATTATAAAGATGCAGAAAAACCTCACTGCTCTTAAAATCTATCCGCTTGCTAAGGAAATCCAACATAATATATGCCTTTTTTAACAACCCTACCAACGTGCGTGGCAACGTGAGGGATCTATGGACATGGACCCAATGGTCTCTGTTCCTCCACCCTGCCAAGCATTCTGCCTTTCACCCTGTATTCTGATTTCAAATTCGACCTTCCAGAATGAGTCAATTCACACTTTTCCAGATTTAACTCCATCTGCCACTTCCAGCCCAGCTCTGTGTCCTGTCAATGTCCCATTGCAACCTACAACAGCCCTCAACATTCCCCACCACTCCACCAACCTTCATGTTATTGACAAACTTACTAACCCACTCTCCAACATCCACATCCAAGTCATTTATAAAAATCCCAGAGAGCAGAGTCCCAGAGCCGATTGTTACAGAACCCCACTGGTCACTAAGCTCCAGGCTCAATACTGTCCATCTGCTGCCATACTCTGTCTTCTCTGGGTCATCCAATCCTGTATCCAGACAGATAGAAATCCCTGTATCCCAATTATCCTTCTTTTCTGAATGAGCCATCAACGTCTTCTGTCATATTCTTAAAGAATACAATAAGATTTGCGAGGCATGGCCTGACCCATCACAAACCCACACTGACTGTCTAAAATTTAACTATGATTTTCCAAGTAGTAATAAATCCTGTCTTTTGAGTCCTCACCAATAATATGCACACCACAAACATAAGACTAAACATGTAATGCCCAGGATTCTACCTCCGTAACAGGAGGGTGGTAGGGGTTAAAGTTAGGGAGGAATATCAGGACAGGAGAGTTTTGCAGACATTAGGAGGGTTGCAATGCCAAAAAGGAGGCTTCAGTAATTGTGAGGTTTCATCGTGATTAGGCATTTGAGGAAGGAGGGAGGGAGGATTGGAGGGAAATGACGTGTTTCACAGTTTAGGTGTTTTGTTAGGACTGCAAGAGGTTACTGAGTCGGGGACGTTTAAGCATAAACATGGTTTTGGTTGCAATGGCAGGAAGAGGATACAGAAAGCTGGAGAGTATGGGGTCTGAACGAGGATACACAAATGGGAAGAGTTGTCAGGAGTGGAGGTGTTTACAGAGACAGCAGTGGTCTGATCTGGAGCAGAGGACCCAGATTGGGCAGGTTGTGGGACTGGAGGTGGCTTCACAGGGAGGGAGGACCAAAGAGGCTCAAGAGGTTACAGAAATGTGGAGAGCTGTAGGGCCTGCAGGAGTTCATGGGGTTGGGGAGGAGGAAAGGATGGAGCAGTGTACAGGGATAAGGAAGTTGATAGGAAAGGTCTGATCACAGACAGGGACTATTTAGGGAATGGAGCAGATTAAAGAGATAATGCAGGTTGTATAGGCTGGAAGAAAAAACGGGACTGAATAGGTTTAGTGATGTCGAATGGCTTAGGTTCTGGGGTTATTTAGACATGGAGGGGGTGGAATCGGACAGATTTTCCTGGAGATAAGAAGAGCAATTTTGGCTGGAGACAGTTACACAGAAAAAGGAGCATTAGCAGCCTCCTCCAGTTTGGTCAAAGAGGGAAGGGTGACGTTTACACAGATATAGGGATGTAAGAGCTGGAAAGGTTTAGGCAGATGAATAGCTGGGTGGAAATGCTGTAAGAGCTTACATTGACAGGGTGGGTGATAGTGATGAGAGCATGTTACACAGACCGCGGTTCCTTTAGGAACTGGATTGGAACAGTCACAGGGACTGGAGAGGTTTCTACAGGTCGGAGTCTGGCAGAGACCGGAGAAGATTATAGAGTCTCCACAGACTGATTGTGTCTTTCGGGCTGGAAGAGGTTCGGTAGATACGGAAACCTTAAACCCAATGTATACGATCTTCATTTGCCAGGCCAGAGACTCAATATCCCTCATCAGCCAGGGATCCCTAAACCTGCCATTTTCCCTTCACCCTAACAGGTACATACTGACCCTGGATTTTCAATATCATACTTTTAAAAGCCTCCCATTTTCCAGTCATTTCTTTTCCTTCAAACAGACTCACCCACCCAACCTCTGCTAGGTCCTGCTTCATGGGCCCATAACTGGCTGTGTTCTTGCATAGCTCCTTAACCTGTGGACCTCTCCTATCGTTTTCTGTAGTCACGTTAAAACTAAGGCAGTTGCGGTCACTGGACCCAAAGTGCTCTCCGACTGACACTTCAGTCACTTCCTCATCTCGTTTTCTCAGGGGAGATTCAATGTTGCGCCCACCTGAGTAGAGTAGGACCGTCTACATATTGGTCAAGGAAACTTTCTTGGACCCATTTGACAAATTGTTACCCATATGGGCCTTTTATTCTCTGAGTAGACAAGTCAATCCAGGGGAAATTAAAATCTCCAATCAATACTACTCTCTTATTCCTACAGCTGTCTACAATCTCTCTAACACCTGCTCTTCTCATACCCGCTGGCTATTTGCGAGTCTGTAATACAATCCCAACAAAGTGACCACACCTTTCTTCTTTTTAACTTCTATCCATATGGCCTCATTTGATGACTCTTTCGGAATATCCTATCTGAGCACTGATGTTACGTCCTCCCTTACCAAAGGGCAACTCCCCCTCCTCTCTTACTTGTCTTTCTGTCACGCCTGTACCTTCTGTATCCTGGACCAGAGCTGCCAGTCCTGTCCTTGTCTCAGCCACGTTTCTGTTATGGCTATAATATCCCAGTCCCCAGAGCTAATCCATGCTCTGAGTTAGTCTGCCTTACCAGTCAGGCCTTGTGCATTGATATAAATGCCCCGGAAACCAGAAGTCTTTTCCCTCCCTTGACTGTGCCCCTGGATATCCTGAATAGGAAACGTGCTCCCGGTGTCTGGTGTATTTTCCTCTCTCTCTTTTTCAGAATCCCCTGGCAAACTAGATTAAACCCTCCCAGGTAACACGAGCAAATCTTCACCCCCAGGTTGCTAGTACCCCTTTGGTTCCAGTCAAACCCGCCCCACTTGTCCAGTTCACCTCTACCCTAGAAGAGATCCAAATGATCCAAGACGTAAAAACCCTCCCCCTCTACCAGCTTCTCATGCAATCATCCTTCCGATTTATCTTTTTATTTCCATTTTCACTGGTGCGCAGCACTGGGAATAATCTGGAGCTCACTACCTTTGTAGTCCTGCTTTTTAACTTCTTACCTAACTCCTAATACTCATTGACCAGATCCCATCCAACTGTATCTATGTCATGTGTACTGATGTGCACAATTATCACTGGTTTTTCACCCTCGCCCTGGAGAAACGGGCAAAACCTGACCTCCCTTTTCGGAAACAATGTAGGGAAAGGGACTGAGGTGTTAGCAGGGGAGCACTTTGACAAAGTGACCACAACTGTATTGATTTGAAAACACATATGGATAAGGACAGGCCTGATCCACAAGTGAAAGATCAAAATTGCCCTGCCCCAATCCAGACGATATTGGTCAAGAACTTTTAACAGTTGATTGTGGAGACTATTTGCAGGGAAATGGACCTCAGGCAGGTGGGAAACTTTCAAAAGAGAGATAAAATGAGAGTTCAGGTTGAGGATATTTCTGTCAGTGTGAATGGCAATGCTGATTACAAGTAGAAAATGCTGGACGAGTGGGGATATTGAGATTCTGGTCAAAAAAAAGGCGTCCATGTCATATATGGCCAGCTGGATACCTCAAAGAACATTGTGGGTACAGTAATACATTGAAGAGGGAGAGCAGTAGGGCAAACAGGAGACCTGAGAAAACTTTGGCTGATAATGCTGAGGAAAACCCAAAGGGATTCTACATGAATACTAACGACAGAAGATTAACTAGGCACAGAATGTGTCCCCTTGAAGATCAATGGGATAATCCATGTGTGGAACCATAGGAGATGGGTGAGATCCTTAACGAGAATTTCACATCAGATCTTAAAGACTGGGGAAGTCAGGGAAATAAAGTCTTCAAAAGACTCCGCATATCAGAATAAGAGTTGCTGGAGTTTTTAAAACGCCTAAAAAAAAGACAAATCCCTGAAGCTAATCATGAATATCCAAGGACACTGGAGGAAACACAGGAAGAAGTGCCCCTTAAAGAGGTATTTATATCAGTGACAGCCACTGGTGATGAGCTGGAAGCCTGCAGGTTGGTTAACGTTTTGCCAGTATTTAAAACTGCTGTGAGGCAAAACCAAGCACCGAAAGACCAATTGGCTTGATGTTAGTGGTGCGTACGGTGTTTGAGGGGGCTCTGAGGGACAGGAGTTACATGCATTTCGAACGGCGAAGGTTGATCAGAGACAGTTGACGCAAAGTACACAAGTAGTGTCTCACAAACTTGCCTGAGTTTGTTGAAGAGGTGACTAAGAAGATAGAAGAAGACAGAACAGGAGACTGTGTCTATACTGACCACAGCAAGGCGTTGGACAGGGTTTAGCGTGGAACACTGGTTAGTAAGGTTAGATCACATGGGAGCAGGGAGAGATAGCCAACTGGATACAAAATTGGCTTGACATTAGGAGACAGAGTGGTGGGAGAGGATTGTTGTGCAGACTAGGGGCCTATGTCCAGCAGTGTGCCATAAGGAACAGTGCTATGTCCACTGTTATGCATCATTTACAGAAAATATTTCAGTAACAGCATAGGAGTTATTGTCTGTAAGTTTGTTGATAAAGGTCCGGATAGAACACGGGTTATAGTGGGCAGGGAATACAGTTAGCGAAGGGGATATCGAACAACTGAGCAAATGGCCAAGGAATGACAGATGGAGCTGAATTCAGGTGATGGATTCTGTTAAGACTAACCAGGGAGGACTAACACAGTTAATGGTCGGGCCCTGGGCAGTGCTGTCAAACAGAGAGAGACCAAGGGATGCAGTTTCTTGGATGTTGCATCATAGGTAGACAAGGTGGGGAAAGTGGAATTTGGCACACTTGCCCTCATGGGTCAGAGCATTGAGTACCTGAGTTGGTACATCATGATACGGCTGTATCAGACATTGCTGGGTCCCCAGTTGGAGTACTGTGGAGAATTCTGATCCTCCTGCTTTAGGAAGCATTTCCTGAAACTGTAAATGGAGCAAAGATTGATGCAGATGTCACTGATAATGGAGAGTTTTAGAGAAACGGAGAAGCCGGATAAAGCTGGAAAGCAACATGGGGGGATGAGATAGCTTTGGCAGATAAGGTTAAGGAGATTTCAAGAAAATTCTACAGCACACAAGTACAAAAAAGCAACGAGAGTGACAATAGAGCCCTGCAAAGATCAATAAGGCCATTCATGCGTGGAACCACAGGAGATGGGTGAGACCCTAACTGAACATTTTATGTCAGAAATTACTGCGGTCAGGTCAGTGAAAGAAACAGTGATGGCTTGTAAAGAGTTCCCATTACAGAAGTGGTAGTGCTGGAGGTCTTCGGACACAAAGGTAGAGAAAGCACTAGGTCCTGAACAAGTGTATCCCAGAACATTATGGCGAAGTACTGGCAGAGACCCGAGCAGAACTATTTCTATCATTGTCCTTCGATGATACAAATCGCAGGACGATGATTAAAACCACGAGGGATACAGGTAAGGTGATTAGCCAGAGCAGTGGAGTCCATAACTAGGTTGAATTGAAGTACAGAAGGGGGAGGTGTTCGCAATTCCGCAAAGTCTAAAAATAGATAAATCCTCTGGGCCGGATAGGATTTATCCTCGGAATCTCTGGGAAGCCAGGAAGGAGATTGCCAAGCCTTTGATTTTGATCTTTTTGTTGTCATTGTTTACAGGAATAGTGCCAGAAGGCTGGAGGATAGCAAATGTTGTCCCCTTAGATTAGATTACTTACAGTGTGGAAATAGGCCCTTCGGTCCAACAAGTCCACACCGACCCTCTGATGAGCAACCCACCCAGATCCATTCCCTTACATTTACCCCTTCACATAATACTACAGGCAATTTAGCGGCCAATTCACCTAACCTGCACATCTTTGTGGGAGGAAACCGGAGCATCCAGAAGAAACCCATGCAGACACTGGGACAAGGTGCATACTCCACACAGACAGTTGTCCAATGCGGGAATTGAACACGGGTCGCTGGCGCTGTGAGGCATCAGAGCTAACCACTGAGCCACCATGCCACCCCAAGAAGGGGAGTGGAGACAATCCTGGTAGTTCTAGACGTGTGAGCCTTACTTTGATCTGGGTAAAGTGCTGGAAAGGCTTGTAAGCGATCGGATTTATAATCATGTGGAGATGAATAAGTTGATTAGGGATAGTCAACACAGTTTTGTGAAGGGAAGGTCGTGCTTCACAAACCTTACTGTGTTCTTTAAGAAGGCGAACAAAAATATGGATGATGGTAAAGCAGTTGATGTGGTGTATATGTATTTCAGTAAGGCATTTGATATGGTTCCCATGGTAGGCTATTGCCGATAATATGGAGGCTGGGATTATGAGTGATTTAGCAGCTTGGACCAGAAATTGGCTCACAGAAAGAAGACAGAATGTAGTGGTTGATGGGAAATATCAATCCTGGAGTTCAGTTACTAGTGGGTACGGCCAGGATGTGTTTTAGGACTGTTGCTTGTCATTTATATAAACGACGCGGATGAGGGCATTGAAGGATGGGTTAGTAAATTTACAGAAGACACTCAGGTCGGTAGAGTTATGGATAGTGATGAAGAATGTTGTAGGTTATAGAAAGATATAGATAAGCTGGACGGAAAGTTCACAAATGGAGTTTAATGTGGAAAGGTTTGAGGCGATTCACTCTGGAGGGAGTAACAGGAGCACAGAGTACTGGGATAATGGTAAAATTGTTGGTAGTGTAGATGAACAGAGAGATCTCTATGTCCATGTACATAGATCCTTGAAAGTTGCCACCCAGGTTTATGGGATTTTTAAGAAGCCATTCAGTGTGTAAGCTTGTATTGGAAGAGGGATTGAGTTCTGGAATGATGAAATCATGCTGCAGCTTTACAAAACTCTGAGTGTAGCCACATTTGTTCAGGTCACTGCATTACAGGATGGATGTGTAAGCTTTGGAAATGATTTAGAGGAGATTTACTAGGAAGTTACCTGGTACGGAGGGAAGGTCTTATGAGGAAAGGCTGAGGGACTTTAAGCTGTTTTTGTTCAAAAGAATGTGTTTGAGGTCAATTAATTGATAAAAGCTAAATCAGTAGGTGAGATGGGTTGGACAGTGAGAGCCTTTTCTCTTGGATGGCGATGCCTGCCACGAGGGAAGATAGCTCTAAATTGAGGTAGATGCTAATATTAATAAAAAGATATGGGACAGATGCCAGATGTAGGTTCTTTACTCAATAGTCGGGGCATGGAATGCATTGCCTGCAACAGTGGTTGACTCGCAAACTTGAAGGGCATTTAAATGGTCGTTGGATAGGCATATGGACACGAATTGGAATAGTGTTGGCTACTTTGGCTTCAGATTGGTTCCACAAGTTGGTGCAAAATCGAAGGCCGAAGTGCCTGTATTGCGCTGTCATGTTCTAGTGGGAATAAATATGAAACGGGAGAGGAAGCACTTAAAAGAGATTTTAGGAGAAAATTTTCTACACAGAGGATGGTGCAGGTATGGAATGAGCTTCCAGGGGAAGTGGTAGAGAAAAGTACAGTTACAACATGCAAAATACATTTTGGGCAGGTACTTGGGGAGGAGAAGGTTTGAAGGGATACGGGTAAAACACAGGGAAACGTGACTTGTTCATGGACTCTGGTCAGCATGGACTAGTTGGAATGAAGGATTGTGCTGGATGCCTCTGTCTCCAGTTATTGGAGGAGGAGACTCTTGAGATAAGGCATGTTTTGGACACTGAAGCAAGTTACAGCGATAGGGATGGTAGTCTGGAATGCAGTACATTTCAAATATGTGGAGGGACTATCAGGAAGGGAGGAAGTTACAGGAATAGGAACAGTTATAGGAGTTACAAATTATTGAAGACACTGGTGTACAAGACATGCTATAGATAGTGTTGCAGAGTAGTGAGTCTTAGTACAACAGAACTTAGACTGGGGTGGTGATTGAGCCTGAGGTGTATGTGAAATGTGCTCACCCTCCAGCACTGTATCAGTGTCATGTATTGTCAGCCGATGTTTGGAGCCCTCTCGATGCTCTCTGCTCTGTGCACTATGAGTGATCTCACCTCACTGCAGGATTTATTGAAGGCTCCAGATCTCCCTGTCCTTTGTCTTTCTGGCTGACCATCTTCAATGAGGTGATGGACGAGACACCCAGCAGCTGGGAAGTTAATCGAGTCTGAACCTTCCTGAGTACCTACAGGAGACAGGAAAAGGCAGAATGGGAATTGTGCTGCCTCGTCTTTCTTCAGAAGAGAGAAACAGACAGAGACAGAGACAGACAGAGACAGACAGAAAGCAAGATACTAAGTGATATCGCCAGAGTGCTGGAAGATATCAGGATCACACAACTGTGTTGGAATAACAGGTTTTGCTTCATGATGCACTGGTATAACCGATCAGGAATGAGCAACCTGTTAGCAGGTGAAGTGATGGCCTCGTGGTATTATTGCTAGAGCATGTATCCCAAACCTCTACTAATGTTTGGAGGAGGCAGGTTGGATTCCCACCATCAAAAATGATAGAATTTGAAATCAGTAACTTTAAAAATAGTAATTAACAATCCACAAAGTATGAGATGTATGATGTTGCTGATGTACAAAAAACTCAAACACTTGTCCTTTCGAGAATGACATCTGCCCATCCTCACCTAGTCTGCACGACATACCCACAGCAAAGAGTTTGCCTCTCACTGACCCTCTGAAATGGCCGAGGAAATTATTCAGCTCAAGGGCAGCTCGGGCTGGGCAAGAAAGGCTGGTCAGCCAGAGATACGTCATCCCATACTTGATTTTAAATATAATCCTTTTGGATGGCCCCACTGGAACGGTGCTGGGACCAGGGTCCTGGCCAATCATGTCGGTAGGGTTTATGGACAGAGCTTTAAACTGACAGAGAGGATGCAGGGACAGCGTTCAGGTGAAAGGAGTTTTCCAAATCCAAAGGGAAAAGGTGACACAGCAGAACAACATGGGGATGTGGCTGAAGACAAGCAGAAAGGAACAGGATGGGACAGAGTTTAACTAAAATCGTACATCAGTTAATAGATTTGTGACAATAAATTATGGGAGAGAGTACTTTTTTTTGAATGGACAACTTCAATGCAATAAGGTAGATGGATTTGTGACACAGAGATAAAGGAGATTTAGACACCAGGGAAACATGGATACAGGGTGAACAAAAATATTCAATGGTTTACAATCTTGCCGATACTCGGGCAAAATGGGTAACGCTAACAATAATGGATAATGAAGGCATTACAGAGAAAGCATTTGGCATCAGATCATGAAGTAGAGTCAGTCTGAATGTAAATTCTGGCTGATACTTGCCAAGGACACAAGCATCAGAACAATTTTAGCCAACGAACATTATCCCATTGCGCATCACTGTATTACACAGGAACTCATTGGATTTTTAATGAAAGCATTGTGATAATTTTGGAATACTTCAATATTCGTATAATCTGGGACAATCACACGGAGAGCATTGGTATTGGAAGAGGAGTTCGGTTAATTTTGTTTTCAGTGTTTCTTAGTGAATGAGTAATGTCACCGGGAGAGATCCTTTGGGAAATTGTGATAAAGTACAGTTTAAATACAAAAAAAGTTTTAAAGTGAATCACAGAAAGGACAAGCTACAACTAGAAACAAAAATAGCCAATTACATGAGTTTGAGAGGAGAAATGACCAAGGTAAACAGTCTAAACAGACTGAAATATGTGTCTGTAAATGGACAGTGGTAAGCATTTAAAGGAACAGTATAAAACACTCAACAGAAGGACATTCCAGTGCAACAGTAAAAACCTCAGCAAGAAATCCCCACTGGTCCCTCACTCAGGACAAAAGAGATCATCCTAGATTATGAGGCTGAGAAGATCAGCACAAAATACTTAAAATCCTGAAGTGAGTGAGTGCTTTAGGAGTAAATGTTAAATGGATTGCAAAACGTCTGGTAGCAGGAGGAGGGCGTAAGGAAGGGGATTCATTGTCAGGGTTTAATGACACGATAGGAACATGGACAGGTGAAGGTGCTGGAGGTGGTGAGAGTGTTACAGAGAGTGGTCAGGTCCAGAATGGTGATACGAAGCCAGTACGGATTGCTGCAGCTGGAGTTGTTTCCAGAAGTACGGAAGTGCATAGGTATTTTTATAGATTCATTCATGGGATGTGGGTGTCACTGCCTGGACTAACATTCTTTGACCCTATTGCTAATTACCCGGAGGGTAGCTCAGAGTCAGCCATATTGCTGTGGGTCTGGAGTCACATGTCAGCCAGAATGTCAGATTCCTAAAAGGAGGTAAGTGAACCAAATGAGTTCTTCTTACTGAACAACAATGTTTTTATGATAGCCTCACCAATGTACTTTACAGATACACCATGACATCCCAACTCTTACTCTCAATGCTCTCCCCAATGAAGGTTACCATCCCAAACATCTGACTCACCAGCCTGTCTACCTGTGACACCACATTCAAAGAACTGTGTACCTGCATCCCTGGGTCTCTGACTGACAACACTACCCAGGGCCTGAACATTAACTGTGCAGGTTCCACCCTGATTTGTTTCACCAAAATAGAACACTTCACATTTATCTAATTAAACTCGATCTGCTATTCTTCAGCCCACTATTCCAGCACTACTGCTCATCCTGTTGTAATATATACGATCTTCTCCAACAAACCACTTTCCCACCAATGTTAGTGACACCCAAGAAGCTTACATACCAGGAAACCAATATTCCCATCGAAACCATGTATCCAAATGACAAACAACAGGGGACTCACTACCCCGCTGGTCACATGCCTCCAGTCAGAAATACATGTCTCCCATTACCCTCTGTTTCCTACCATCCAGCCAATTTTGTATCCAGTTCATTAGCTCCTCCTTGATGCCATATTCTTTTTACACTGATCTGAGTTTATCACCCAGTTTTCTAGACAGAACATAGAATGCAGAACAGTTCAGCCCAAGACCCTTCGGCCATGATTTCATGCCAACCTTTTATCCAACTAAAAGATCAAAATAACCTACATACCCCTCATTTTACTATTATCCATGTGTCTGTCCAAGAGTCTATTAAATGTCCCGTATGTGTCTAATTTTACTACCACCATTGGCAGTCCGTCCAACCACCTACCATTCTCTATCCTCTTATCCATCCTCCAGTCACCTGAAAATTATGCCGCCTTGTTACAGCCATTTATTCCATAAGAGGAAAAGTCTCTGACTATTCATTCTCTGTGTGCCTCTCATCATTTTGTTCACCTCTACCGGGTCGCCCCGCCCCCTTCTTCACTCCAATGAGAAAAGCCTTAGCTCCCTCAATCTTTCTTCATGAGAAATGCCCTCCACTCCAGGCAGCATCCTGGTAAATCTCGGGTGTACGCTCTCTAAAACTTGCACATCCTTCCTGTATACAGGGGACCAGAAATGAACACAATATTCCAAGTGTGGTATCACCAGGAGGCTATAAAGATGCAGTAAAACCTCACTGCTCTCCAAATCTATCCCCTTGCTCAGGAAAGCCATCACAACATATGCCTTTTTAAACAACCCTATCAACGTGCGTGGCAACTTGAGGGATCTATGGACATGGACCCCATGGTCTCTCTGTTCCTCCACACTGCCAAGTATTCTGCCTTTTAACCCTGAATTCGGTATTCAAATTCAACCTTCCAGAATGAATCACTTCACACTTTTCCAGGTTTAACTCCATCTGCCACTTCCAGCCCAGCTCTGTGTCCTGTCAATGTCCCTATGCAATCTACAACAGCCCTCCACATTCCCCACCACTCCAAAAATCTTCGTATGATTGGCAAACTTACATATAACAAAGAAAAATACAGCGCAGTACAGGCCCTTCGGCCCTCGATGCTGCGCCGATCCAAGCCCACCTAACCCACACTCGCCCACTATTCTCCATATGCCTATCCAATGCATGTTTAAATGCACAGAAAGAGGGAGAGTCTAACACTGCTACTGGCAGGGCATTCCATGAACTCACGACTCGCTGAGTAAAGAATCTACCCCTAACATCTGTCCTATACCTACCACCCCTTAATTTAAAGCTATGCCCCCTCGTAATAGCTTACTCCATATGTGGAAAAGGTTCTCATGGTCAACCCTATCGAAACCCCTAATCATCTTGTACACCTCTATCAAGTCACCCCTAAACCTTCTTTTCTCCAATGAAAACAGCCCCAAGTGCCTCAGCCTTTCCTCATACGATCTTCCTACCATACGAGGCAACATCCTGGTAAACCTCCTCTGCACCCGTTCCAGTGCCTCCACATCCTTCCTATAGTATGGCGACCAAAACTGCACACAATACTCCAGATGAGGCCGCACCAGAGTCTGATACAACTGCAACATGACCTCAGGACTCCGGAACTCAATTCCTCTACCAATAAAAGCCAGTACGCCATATACCTTCTTCACAGCTCTATTTACCTGGGTGGCAACTTTCAAAGATCTGTGTACATGGACACCAAGATCCCTCTGCTCATCCACACTACCAGTATCCGACCATTAGCCCAGATCTCCATCTTCTTCTTACTCTTACCAAAGTGAATCACTGCACACTTAGCTACACTGAACTCCATTTGCCATCTTTCTGCCCAGCTCTGAAGCTTATCTATATCCCGCTGTAACCTGCCACATCCTTCCTCACTGTCAACAACTCAACCGACTTCCGTATCATCCGCAAACTTGCTCACCCAACCTTCTAGACCCTCCTCCGGGTCATTTATAAAAATGACAAACAGCCATGGTCCCAAAACAGATCCTTGCAGAACACCGCTGGTAACTGCACTCCAAGATGAACCTTTACCATCAACTACTACCCTCTGTCTTCTTCCAGCCAGCCAATTCCTAATCCAAACCTCCATCTCATCCTCAATGCCATACCTCCGTATTTTTTGCAGTAGCCTACCATGGGGAACCTTATCGAACGCCTTGCTAAAATCCATATACACCACATCTACTGCTTTACCCTCGTCCACCTCCTTAGTCACCTTCTCAAAGAATTCAATAAGGTTTGTGAGGCAAGACCTGCCCTTCACAAAACCATGCTGACTATCCTTGATCACATTATTTCTATCCAGATGTTCATAAATCCTATCCCTTACAATTCTCTCTAAAACTTTGCCCACAACAGAAGTGAGACTCACCGGCCTATAGTTACTAGGGTTATCCCTACTCCCCTTCTTCAACAAGGGAATCACATTTGCTATCTTCCAGTCTTCTGGCACTATTCCTGTAGACAACGAGGACATAAAAATCAAGACCAATGGCTCTGCAATCTCCTCCCTTGCTTCCCAGAGAATCCTAGGATAAATGCCATCAGGCCTAGGGGACTTATCTATTTTCACCCTTTCCAGAATTTCCAACACCTCTTCCCTACATATCGCAAAGCCATCCATTCTAATTAACTGTGACTCAATATTCACATTGGCAACAACGTCCTGTTCCTGAGTGAATACTGACGAAAAGTATTTATTCAGTATCTCCCCAATTTCTTCAGCCTCCACATGCAACTTCCCAGTACTATCCTTGACTGGACCTATTCCTACACTAGTCATTCTTTTTATTCCTGACATACCTATAGAAAGCCTTTGGATTTTCCCTAATCCTACCAACCAAGGACTTTTCATGTCCCCTCCTTGCTGCTCTTAGCTCTCTCTTTAGATCCTTCCTGGCTACCTTATAACTCTCAGTTGCCCCAACTGAACCTTCACGTCTCATCTTTACATAGGCCGCCCTCTTCCCTTTAACAAGGGATTCCAATTCCTTATTAAACCACGGCTCCCTCACATGACCCTTTCCTCCCTGCCTGACAGTTACATACTTGTCAAGGGCATTCAATATTTGCTCCTTGAATAAGCTCCACATATCAATTGGACCCTTCCCTTGAAGCCTACTTTTCCAAGTCACACATCCTAAGTCATGCCTCACCGCATCATAATTTCCCTGCCCCCAGCTATAACTCTTGCCCTGTAGTGCACACTCTTCTCCTGAATCATCCTCGCAATCCTTTCTTCTACGTCTCTAGGACTATTAGGAGGCCGGTAGAAAACTCCTAACAGGTTGACCTCACCTTTCCTATTTCTAAGCTCAGCCCAAACTACCTCAGATGGCGAGTCTTCATCCATCGTACTTTCCACCGCTGTAATACTGTCTTTGACAAGCAATGCCACACCTCCCCCTCTTTTACCCCTACCTCTGACCCTACTAAAACATTTAAACCCTGGAACCTGCAACAACGAATCCTGTCCCTGTTCTATCCATGTCTCCGTAATAGCCGCAACATCGAACTCCCAGGTACCAACCCACGCTGCAAGTTTACCTACCTTACTTCGTATACTTCTCGCATTGAAGTATACACACGTCAAGTCACCTTCCTGTTTACAGGCACCCTCCTTCCAGATTGATGCCATGTTCCCAATCTCCCTACACTCCAGGTCCTGCACCCTAAAGCTACAGTCTAGGTTCCCATGCCCCTGCAGAGTTAGTTTAAATCCCCCCCCCGAAAGAACACTAGCAAACCTCCCCCCAAGGATACTGGTGCCCCTCAGGTTCAGGTGTAGACCATCCTGTTTATAGAGGTCCCACCTTCCCCAGAAAGAACCCCAGTTATCCAGGAACTGGAATCCTTCCCTCCTGCACCATCCCTGTAGCCCCGCATTTAACTGCTCTCTCTCCCTATTCCTCGACTCTCTATCACGCGGCACGGGTAACAAACCAGAGATAACAACTCTTTGTTCTAGCTCTGAGCTTCCAACCTAGCTCCCTGAAAGCCGGCCTAACATCCTCATCCCTCTTCCTACCTATGTCGTTGGTGCCAATGTGGATGACGACTTCGGGCTGCTCCCCCTCCCCCTTAAGCACCCAGAAAACACGATCAGAGATACCACGTACCCTTGCACCTGGGAGGCAACATACCAAACGTGAGTCTCTCTCGCCCCCACAAAACCGCCCATCTGTGCCCCGAATTATCGATTCTCCAATAACTATTGCTCTGTTCTTCTCCTCCCTTCCCTTCTGAGCAACGGGGCCTGAACCCCATTGCTTACCCCTGGTAAGTCGTTCCCCCCACAAGTATCCAAAACGGTATATTTGTTATTGAGGGGAACGGCCGCAGGGGGTCTCTGCACTGGCTGCTTCCTCCCAGTACCCCTCACTGTCACCCATCTGTCTGCAATCATTGGAGTTACTATTTCCCTAAAGCTCGGATCTATGACCACCTCTGCCTCCCGAATGATCCTAAGTTCATCCAACTCCAGCTCCAGTTCCCTAACACGGTCTTGGAGGAGTTGGAGATGGGTGCACTTCCTGCAATTGTAATCAGCAGGGACGACCATGGCATCCCTCACCTCATACATGTTGCACGAGGAACATTGCACTGCCTTCACTGCCATCCCTCTAAAAGTAACCTTTAAAAAAACTAGGTCTAAACACAAGAATAAGCAAAATGCAGCACTTACCTTCTTACCACAACGGGTCTTGTTATGAGGTTAGAGGAGGAGGGCAGGTGGGAGGCTCTACCTTTGAGGTGCCTCGGGTTCTTCTCCTGCGCGCCTTTATAGGGGAAAAAAAAACAACTTACCCAGGTACGCTTGCGCTACACCAGCTTCCGGGTCCGCTCCGCGCTTTTTCCACAAGAAAACTTTCAAATTTAAACCCTTAAACAAACGTCACCGAGCCTTCAAGCAGTCACTGCCAAACAGCCCTTACCTGCTCTGCTGAGAGAGTGAGCAACTTGAATGCTTTTAAGGCAAAATGTAGATTTGTGCACAGGAAAGGAATTAAGGGTTATGGTGAGAGAGCAGGAAAGTGGAGCTGAGGCCATGAAAAGATCAGCCCTAATCTTATTGAATGGCAGAGCAGGCTTGAAGGGCCAGATGAAAGTTCTTTCCTTGTGCCATCAAAATCGGCCTTTATCCAATTCAGAACCTTAACGTTTAGATCTGGTATATTATTTTCTGTAACTATTTTAAAACTAGTATAAATATCAGAATTCCAAACAGTGTGGAAGCAGATCATTCAGCCCATCATATTAATACTGACCCTTAGAGCCTCTTAACCTCCCCTGTAACATTGCATTTCCCAGGGCAACCCAACCTACACATCCCTGAACATCATGGGCAATTCAGCATGGATAATCCACCCAACCTGCACATCCATTAACACTGTGGGCAATTCAGCCTGGATAATCCAACCTACACATCTTTGGACTGTGGGAGGAAACCAGAGGACCCAGACGAGATCCATGCAGAATACCCCAATAAGGTGATCATCCCTTCCTTAGTTCCCAGTTCCACCTAAATAACTTCACTGGGCGTACTCCCAGGAATATCCTCCCTAAGCAAGAACATAATGCTATCCCAAATCAAAAGTGCCCATCCCCCTCCTCTCTTGTCCCGCTTTCTATTCTTCCTATAGCAACTATACCATGGAACATTAAGCTGCCAGTCCTATCCATCCCTGAGTGATGCCTCTGTAATTGCTATAATATCCCAGTCCCATGTTCAAAACCATCTGCCTTCCCTGTCAGGCCTCTTGCATTGAAGTAAATGCAGTGTGACTGCTCAGTCCGACTTCATTCAGCCCATCATATTAATACTGACCCTTGCCTGCCTTGACTATTTGACTTCTGAACGGTACCAGCCTCAGGCATACCTCTTTTCTCACTATCTTCTTGGGTTTACACCCACTCCCTCACTGGTTTAATACCTCCCGAGTATCACTAACAAGTCTCCCTGCCTGGATATTAGACAACTTCCAAATCAGGTACAATCCATCCTTCTTATGCAGGTCAACTCTACTCCAGAGGAGATCATAAAGATCCAAAAATGTGAATCCTTTTCCCCGCACTAGCTCCTTAGCCATTCATCCAGCACCACCTCCTCCTCTGTAATATGGACATTTTTCAAGATGTCACCATTTATTTCTCTACATTGTATATCTCCCATTTACTTCTTCATAGTAAACATGATGCAAAATACTTGTCTCCGTATCTCGCCCATCGCCTGCAGCTCCACACAATGGCTGCCTTGCTGATCTTTAAGGGTCACCTCTCAGTCTTTGACTCTCCAGGAAAATTACCCCTAGCCTGTTCAGTCTCACCCTGTAGCCCACATCCTCCAACACTAGCAAAGTCTTTGTAAATCTTGTCTGAACTCTTTCAAGATTCACAACATCGTTTCCAGAACAGGGAATTTCCAACTTAAAACAGAATTCCTGAAATGGCTTAATAAATGTCCTGTCCAGCCACAATTTGACGTCCCAGCTTCTGTACTCAATGCATTGAGCAATAAATAGAAGCATACCAAACACCACCTTCACTAGTCTGCCTACCTTCAACTCTACTTTCAAGGAACAATGAATCTGCACTCCATGGTGTCTATGTTCAGCAACATTCCCAAGGACTTTACCATTAAGTGTATAAGTCCTGCCCTGACTTGCCTTTCCAAAATCCAACAGTTTCCATTTGTCTCAATTGAACCCAGTCTGCCATTCCTCATCCCAATGGCCCATCTGATCAAAATCCTGTTGCATTCTGAACTAACCTTCTTCATTGTCCATGACACCTCCAATTTTGGTGTCTTCTGTAAACCTACTGACTATATCTCATATATTCACATCCAAGTCAATTATTTAAGGACCCAATATCCATTCCTGCAGCACACTGCTGCTCACAGCTCTCCAGTCCACAAAGCAACCCTCTTTCACCACCCTCTGCCTCCTACCTTCAAGCCAGTTTTGTATCCAAATGGCAAGTTCTCCCAACATTTCATGTTATCTAACCTTGCTAACCAATCTGCTTTGTGGAACATCGTTCAGTGTCCATAGAGACAACGTCCACAATCTACCTTCAAAAACATTCAATCAAGTTAGAGAGAGAGAGAGAATTTCCTACACACAAAGCCATGTTGACTATCCCTAATCATCCCTCGTCTTTCTAAATATATGTAAATCCTGTCCCTCAGATTCCCTTCCAACAACTTGCCTGCCACTGACTTCAGGCTCACTGTTCTCTTGTTCCCTGGCCTTTCCTTACCACCTTTTTAAATAATAGCACGTCTTCCAGCACCTCACCTGTCACCAATGACAATATAAATATCTCAGGGAGGGGAAATGACATCATTTTCTTACCTTTCTACAAATGTCTGGGATACACCTTAACAGGTCCCATGGATTTATCCACCTTGCTACGATTTAAGACAACCAGTACTACCTCCTCTGGAATATGGTCAGGAGCCGGGCAGCAGCGGACAATTCATTTACAGAAAGGTCTGTGAACGTAATCATAAAATACTAAACAGAGCAAAAATACACTCAGAGATTGAGGAAGCAAGATAATGAACAAGTGGACATCAAGGAGCTCAGAGGCGAATCAGAGCAGTGTTCACTTTTATAATCCCACAGTCAGAGATGTCTAGCACCAAAACAGACTCTTCAATCCAACCCGTCTATGCTAAGCAGATATTCTAACCTAATCTATTCCCATTTGCCAGCACTTGGCCGGAATCCCTCTGAACCCTTCCTATTCAAATGCCTTTGAAATGTTACAATTTTTGTTGCCCTTTAGGCTCCTGTTGAATTTTCCCCTCACACCCTAAACCTATATCCTCTAGTTCTGGGCTCCACCACCCAGGGTAAACACTTGCCGACTTACGCTATCTTTGCACCTCACGATTATATAAACCTGTTTAACATCACATCTCAGCCTATAGCACTGCAGGGAAAATGGTCCCAGCCTATTATGCCTCTACCTGCAACTCAAATCCTCCAACCCTGGCAACATCCTTGAAAGTCAATTCTCAAACCTTTCAAGTTTTAGTGCCTCCTTCTGATAAAAGGGAGACCAGAATTGCACACAATATTCCAATAGTGGCCTAACAAATGTCCTGTCCAGCTCCTTTCCTCAACGCTCTGACCAATAAAGGGAAGTATACCAAATGCCTTCTTCACTATCCTATCTACCTGTGACTCTACTTTCAAGGAGCTGTGAACCTGCATTCTAAGGTCTCTTTGTTCAGCAAGACTCTCCAAGACCTTACAATTCAGTGTGTGAGTCCTGCTCGGATTTGCTTTTCTAAAATGCTGCACCTCACGTTTATCTAAATTAAACCCTATCTGCCACTCCCCAGCCCATTGGTCCATTTGATGAATATCCCATTGTATTCTGAGACAACCTTTATCACTGTCCACAATACCAACAATTTTGGTATCACCTGCAAACTTACTAACTGTACCGCCTCTATTTATATCCAAATCATTTAAATGAATGACGAAACAAATCCAGAGAAAAACAAAATATCCATTTCTCTGGGTGTGAATGTGCTTTGTGTAAATCCTGCCCTATGACAGTCTATCAGGGAGAGCTGCACATTCTCCTCTCTGAACGTTGCCCCCTACAAAGATGGCGGCTGCACGTGTCCAGTGAATCGTTGCCCCGAATAAAGATGGCGCACTTACTCGAGTCAATCGCTCGATGAGGCGTTTTCCCGTTTACTGCAAAAAACGAGGCTAAGTTTCAAATTTGTATTTTCCGATGTGCACCAAATGTTTACAAACCGCTCAGCCCATACCGACACCATTTCCCTCCCGCTTCCTGCTGTTTATTTCTTTCCTTACCGACAACTCTCCGCCCGCACATTCGCACTGTCCGCGAGGATGATCACGTGGTATAGCCAAGTCCCGCCCCTCGCTCACTGATTGGTCGGATGGCCAACTGCACAGCCAGGTCCTCCAGCTCCGCCCCTGACATCAATCATCCGGGGACCATTATTGGCTGGAGCATGCGCTCTGCTTCTTGGCTTTTGTTGCTGTTCATAAGTTACAAGACTGAGGGACAAAGTTAAAAACACACAACCACCTGATGAAGCAGCAGCAACGCTAGTGTTTCCAAATAAACCTGTTGGACTATAACCTGGTGTTCTGTGAATTTTAATTTTGTCCATCCTAATCCAACACCAGTACCTCCAAGTCACGAGTGAGGGAGGAATGTATAACATAAGAACTAGGAACAGGAGAAGGCCATCCTGCCCTTTGAGCTTGCTCTGCCATTCAATAAGATCATGGCTGATCATTTCGTGGACGCAGAACCATTTACCCATGTTCTCATCGTATTCCTTAATTAATTATTTCTTTTTTGAAAAAAGCTACCTTCCCTTTAAAAACATTGACAGAACTAGCATCAATTACTTCCCTGGGCAATGAATTCCATTGAGGTTAAGAAGTTCCTTCTCAATTCAGTCCTAAACTTGCTGCCTCTAATCTTGAGTTGATGCCCTCTTGTCCTAGCTTCACCTGCCAGTGGAAACATCCTCTCTACTTTTATTTTATCCATTTCATTCATTATTTTATATGTTTCCATTCTTCCGAATTCCAATGAATGTAATCACAATCTACTCAGTCTCTATTAAGACAAAACCCTCCACTCTGGAATCAACCTATTTAACCTCCTCTACACCCCCTCTCGTGCCAGTACATCTTTTCTCAACTAAGGAGATAAAAAACGACATGGAGAACTTCAGGTGTGGCCTCACCAGCACCCAATACAGCTGGGACATAACCTCTGCTTTTAAGCACAATCCTTTCAGCAATGAAGGACAAAATTGCATTTGCTTTCTCAATTGATTGTTATATCTGGTGACCAACCTTCATGCAGAAGGATACTCAGGTGCCTCTGCTTAGCAAAAAATGCAACTTTTTAAAATTGAAGTAATAATCTCTTTTTAAATGTTATTCCAACCAAACAGTATGATATTACATTTATGAACATTATATCCCACATGACTGACCATTGCCCACTTAATGTATCTATGTTCCTCTGAAAACTTTCACAGTACTCGTTGTGGTGATTCTGTTCGCCGAGCTGGAAATTTGTGTTGCAGACGTTTCGTCCCCTGTCTAGGGACATCCTCAGTACTTGGGAGCCTCCTGTGATGCACTTCTGTGATCTTTCCTCCGACATTTGTAGTGGTTTGAATCTGCCACTTCCGGTTGTCATTTCCAGCTGTCCGTTGCAGTGGTCAGTATATTGGGTCCAGATCGATGTCCTTATAGATTGAATCTGTGGATGAGTGCCATGCCTCTAGGAATTCCCTGGCTGTTCTCTGTTTGGCTTCTCCAATAATAGTATTGTTGTCCCAGTCGAATTCATGTTGCTTGTCATCTGCGTGTGTGGCTACTAAGCATAGCTGGTAATGTCGTTTCGTGGCTAGTTGGTGTTCATGGATGCGGATCGTTAGCTGTCTTCCTGTTTGTCCTCTGTAGTGTTTTGTGCAGTCCTTGCATGGGATTTTGTACACTACAATGATTTTGCTCATGCTAGGTATCGGGTCCTTCGTTTTGGTGAGTTGTTGTCTGAGAGTGGCTGTTGGTTTGTGTGCTGTTATGAGTCCTAGTGGTCGCAGTAGTCTGGTTGGCAGTTGGAAATGCTCTTGATGTATGATAGTGTGGCTAGTCCTTTGGGTTGTGGCATGTACCCGCTCTGTTGTCTTTTCCTTAGGCAGCTGTTGATGAAATTGCGCAGGTATCTGTTTTTGGCTGATACCTGAATTCACTACAAAGGTGTACAGGAAAGCCACTCACACAGACCAAGTCCTGAACTACGAAAGCAACCACCCCAACAAACACAAAAGAAGTTGCATCAAGACACTAATTAAAAGAGCCACAACACACTGCAGTACACCAGAACTGCAAAAAGAGGGAGAAGAACACCTCTACAATGTATTCGCCAAAAACGGATACCCGTGCAATTTCATCAACAGATGTCTCAGGGAAAGACAACGAAACGAGTACATGCCACAGCCCAAAGGACTAGCCACACTATCATACATCAAGAGCATCACGAAACGACACATTAGTAGCCACACAGGCAGATGACAAGCAATGTGTATTCGACTGGAACGATACTACTATTATAGGACAAGCCAAACGGATGACAGCCAGGGAATTCCTAGAGGCATGGCACTCATCCACAGTTTCAAATCAATAAGAACATCAATTTGAACCCAAATATACCAACCATTGCAACGGACAGCTGGAACTGACAACCAGAAACGGCAGATTCAAACCACTACAAATGCTGGAGGAAAGATCACAGAAGTGCTTCACAGGAGGCTCCCAAGCACTGAGGATGTCACCTAGACAGGGGACGAAACGTCTGAAACACAAATTCCCAGTTCGGCAAACAGAACCACAACAACGAGCACCGGAGCTAGAAATCTTCTCACAAACCTTTCACTGTCCTCCGCACACATTGTCCTGCTACTTATCTTATTGTCATATGCAAACTTTGACACTCTACATGTGGTCCCCCACTCCAAATCATCTGTATCAATTCTAAATAATCGCAGTCCCAAAACTGATCCCTGAGGCACACCACTAGTCACTGATTGCCAGCCAGAATAATACCCATTTATACCCACACTTTTCTTCCGATTAGTTAACCAACCAATCTCCTATCCATGCTAATACTCTGCCCCTAATGCCATGCATCCTTATATTATGTCTTTTGCACAGCACCTTGTTGAAAGCCCTTTGGAAATCCAGATACACCATATCCACTGGGTTCCCGTTGTCCACCTTGCTCGAAATGTTTTCATAGAATTCCAAAAGATTTGTCAAGCATGACCTGCACTTCATGAACCCTGCGTCTGTCCAATGGGACAATTTCTATCGAGTCCCTGCTATTTCTTCCTTGATAATACAGCCAAGCATCTTTCCCACTACAGAGAAAAAGCTATGTGGGGTATAATTCCACATTTTTGTCCACCTTCTTTTTGAAATAGTGGTGTCACTTTTGCTGCTTTCCAATCTGCTGGGACTGCCACAGAATCCAGTGAAGTTTGGAAAATTACTGCCAGTGCATTTGTTATTTCTCCTGGCATCTCTTTTAGTACCCTGGGATATATTCTGTCAGGGCCAGAAGAATTTTCTATTATTAGCTCAATTACCTCCAACAGTCCAAAACTAGCTGTTCTGAAAGAATGATAGTTTCCAAATCCTCACCTACCTTTGTCTCTTTGTTTATTACTGGCAAGATATTAGTATCCTCCACTGTCTTTTCCCATAACTAAATGCTCCTTCTCATTTTCCAAAGGACCAACGTTTACTTTAGCCACTCTTTTCTCATTATGTGTGTTTATATATACCTTTGCTCTATGTCCTTATAGTCTGTGCTAGTTTATTTTTCTCATGTTCTTTCTTACATTTCTTTATAGCTCTTCTGTGACTTTCTGTTGACCTATAAAGTTTTCCCAGTTCTAGTTTCATGCTGGTTTTGGCCACTTTGTATGCTTTTCAATTTGATCACTTTCCTTAGATACCCATCGCAGAGAACGCCTTTTCTTACAGTCCTTCCCTTTCACTGGAATATACCTTTGCTGAGGACTTTGTAAAGTGTCTTTGAAAATCTTTTAGTGCACATCAACTGTCCCACCATAAAATCTTTGTTTCGAGTCTGTGTTATCCAGGTTCTCCCTCATTCTATTGTAGTTCCCCATGTCCAAGCACAGGACCCAGGCATTAGATTTTACCTTCACACTCTCCATATGTATTAAATTCAACCATACAGTGATCACTTCTTCCGAGAGGATCCCTAACTCTGCGATCACTAATTATTCCTGTCTCATTGTATAGGGCCAGATCTTGGATAGCTTGCTCCCTTGTAGATCCATTTCATACTGTTCAAGTAAAATATCACGATACACTTAATGAACGCCTCAAAGCTACCCTGACTGAGCTGGTTTGACCAATCTACATGCAGATTAAAATCACCCATGATAATAACCATACCATTTTTACAGGCATTAGTTATTTCTTTGTTTATTGCCCATCCCAATGGGATGTTCTTACTTGGTGGCCTATACACTGCGCCTATCAATGACTTTCTTGTTAGAATTTTGAATGCATCGTTCCTGGTTCTCCTAATGTATGGCAAAAACAACAATTCCTTGCGTTGTATGGAATCTTTCACAATGGCAAATCTCCTAAGGTGCTTCATGGATGATCAAAATATTGATTAAGGAGAATGATTTGCTTTTTAAAAAATCTTAAAGGTGGATAGAAAAGGTTAGGGAGGCTATTTGACAGACTTCTGCTCTTGACAGCTCCAATTGTGGAGTGATGCAGGTGGGGTGGGTTGGAAAGGGAACATGCAAAGGGAAAACGGAGGAATGCAGGCAGTATATAAGGTCTCAAGGACAGAGGAGGTTCCAGACTGAGTCTGTCTGTCAGAGAGAGTATGGCTGCCTCATGGAGTTTGAAGCACTGCAATGGGTCCATGCAAGTCATGTTAGTCAATGATATTATAACGGTGGCTGAGAATATTTTTGATGAGGAGTCTATGACTGAGGTACTGTGGGCTGAGGTTAGAAACAGGACAGGAGAGGTCACATTGCTTGGAGTTTTTTTTTATAGGCCTCCACAGAGTTCCAGGGAAGTGGAAGAGAGGATTAGCAAAATTATTCTGGGTAAGAGCAAAAGTTCCAGGGTGGTCATTATGGGGGACTTTAGCTTCTCCAACATTGACTGGGAATGCTATAACTCTAGTACATTGGATGATCAATTTTTGTCCAGTGTGTACAGGAGGGTTTCCTGACACAGTATGTCAAAGTAGTAAGTAGTGAGGTCTGCAGATGCTGGAGATCAGAGCTGAAAATGTGTTGCTGGTTAAAGCACAGCAGGTCAGGCAGCATCCAAGGAACAGGAAATTCGACGTTTCGGGCCAGAGCACCTCATCAGGAATGAGGAGAGGGTGCCAGGCAGGCTAAGATAAAAGGTAGGGAGGAGGGACTTGGGGGAGGGGCGATGGAGATGTGATAGGTGGAAGGAGGTCAAGGTGAGGGTGATTGGCCGGAGTGGGGTGGGGGCGGAGAGGTCAGGAAGAAGATTGCAGGTTAGGAGGGCAGTTCTGACGGTTGGAGGAAGAGCGCCTCATCTTCCGCCTGGGAACCCTCCAACCACAAGGGATGAACTCAGATTTCTCCAGTTTCCTCATTTCCCCTCCCCCACCTTGTCTCAGTCGATTCCCTTGAACTCAGCACCACCCTCCTAACCTGCAATCTTCTTCCTGACCTCTCCGCCCCCACCCCACTCCGGCCTATCACCCTCACCTTGACCTCCTTCCACCTATCACATCTCCATCGCCCCTCCCCAAGTCCCTCCTCCCTACCTTTTTTCTTAGCCTGCCTGGCACCCTCTCCTCATTCCTGATGAAGGGCTCTGGCCCGAAACGTCGAATTTCCTGTTCCTTGGATGCTGCCTGACCTGCTATGCTTTAACCAGCAACACATTTTCAGCACAGTATGTCAAAGACCAACAAGTGAGGAGGCCACATTGGATCTGGTGCTTGGTAATGAACCAGACCAGGTGTTTGATTTAGTTTTAGGTGAGCACTTTGGAGAGAATGACCATAATTCAGATACGTTTAGTTTAACAATGGAAAGAGACAGGTACATGGCACAGGGCAAGAGTTATCAATGGGGCAAGGATAATTATAGTGCGATTACACAGGAATTAGAATGCATAGAATAGGGTAGCAAAATGCAGGGGATGCAGACAATGCAAATGTGGAGCTGGTTTAAGGAAGAGATATTGCATGTCCTTGATAGGTATGTCCCTGCCAGGCAGGGAGGAAGTGATAAGGTAAGGGAACCGTGGTTTATTACAGAAATTGCATCTCTTGTTAAGAAGAAGGAGGATGAGATAAGATGGTTCACATGAGGAGATGGAGAGTTACAGTTCAGATAGGAAGGATTTAAAGAGAGAGTGAAGAAGAGCAAAGAGAGGACATGAGCAGTCTTTAGCAAATAGAATAAAGGAGAACCCTAAACTTTTCTATAGGTATGTGAGTAATAAAATGATGATTAGGGTAGGAATAAGTCCAATCAAAGACAGAATGGGAAGTTGAGTGTGTACCCTGTGGAGATTGGAGAGGTGCTAACTAACATTTCTCATCGGTTTTCACTCAGGGAAAAGAGAATATTGTAGAGGAGAAGAATGTGGTATGAGATATTAGACTAGAAAGGATCGAGATTAGTTAGAAACAGGTGTTATCAATTCTAGGAAGAGTGAAAGTAGACAAGTCCCCTGGGATCGGATGGGATTTATCCGAGGATTCTCTGGGAAGCTAGGGAGGAGATAGCAGAGCATTTGGCTTTCATATTTGAGTCGTCATTGTCTACAGGTTTGGTACCAGAGGACTGGAGGATTGCAAATCTTGTGCGCTTGTTCAAGAAGGGCAGTAGGGATGACTCAGGTAATTATACACCAGTGAGCCTGACTTCTGTTGTAGGAAAAGTTTTGGAAAGGATTATAGGAGATAAGATTTATAATCATCTTGCAAACAACAATTTGATTTCAGGTAATCAACATGGTTTCGTTAAGGGCAGGTCATGTCTCGCAAACCTCATTGAGTTTTTTGAGAAGGTGACCAAGCATGTAAATGAGAGTAGGGCAGTTGACGTGATATACATGGACTTCAGTAAAGCCTTTGATAAGGTTCCACATGGTAGGCTGTTGGAGAAAATGCAGAGGCCTGGAAATGAGGGTGATTTAGCAGTTTGGATTAGAAACTGGCTTTCTAAAGGAAGGCAGCGAGTGGTGGTTGATGGAAAATATTCAACTGGAGTCCAGTTACTAGTGGTGTGCCACAAAAATCTATTTTGGGACCACTGCAGTTTGTCATTTTTAGAAATGACTTAGACTCAGGCATAGGTAGATGGATTAGTAAATTTGCTGATGACACTGAAGTCGATGGAGTCGTGGACAGTGTGGAAGTGTGTTACAGATTGCAGGGGGACTTGGATAAACTACAGATTTGGGCTGAGAGGTGGCAAATGGAGTTTAATGCAACTAAATGTGAGGTGATGCACTTTGAGAAGAATAACAGGAAGGCAGAGTACTAGGTCAATGGAAAGATTCTTGGTAGTGTGGATGTGCAGAGGGATGTTGGAATCCATGTACATAGATCCCTGAAAGTTGCTATCCAGGTGGATAGTACTGTCAAGGTGGCATATGGTGTGTTAGGTTTCATTCATAGAGTAATTGAGTTCCAGAGCCGCAATATCATGCTGCAAATATACAAATCGCTGGTGTGGCCATACTTGGAATACTGTGTGCAGTTCTGGGGCCCACATTTCGGGAAGGACGCGAGGAATTGGAAAAGGTGCAGAGGAGATTAACCAGGACATTGCCTAGTCTGGAGGGAAGGTCTTATGAGGGAAGGCTGAGAGACTTGAACCTGTATTCATTAGCAAGAAGGATAAAAGGGGATTTGATAGAAACATACAAGATGATCAGAGGCTTATATAGGGTAGACAGTCCAAGTCTTTTTCTAGGATGATGATGTCAGTATGCACGAGGGAGCATAACTACAAATGAGGAGTGATAGATTTAAGACAGATGTCAGAGGCAAGTTCTTCACTCAGAGAATGGTAAGGTTGTGGAACGTACTACCTGCTAATGTAGACAACTCAACCACATCAGGAAGATTTAAACAATCCTTAGGTAAGGACATGGGTGATTTTGGGATAGTATAGGGGAACGAGCTGAGAATCAGTTTACAGATCGGCGCGACATCAAGGACTGAAGGACCTGTTCTGCGCTGTATTGTTCTATGACTATTGTGCTACAAGAGATTTCTGCTGTCTTAAACAGAGTGACAGATCTTGTATGTTGGCTTACGAAATGTCCCTGATCTCTACCAAAAATGTACGAGGTCGAGTTAGGGCAATAATAAGTTGCTGCAACAGGAGGGGAGCAGGTAACTCCATACAAAACCCTGCCTCCTCTCACCTATTTTTACCTCCAAAACTGAGGGAAAGCACCTCTGTATCCCACCACAACAATTTGCCCCACAATCGTGGTATCTGGCTGTGCACTAGGTGGTGTGGAATAGTCTGTACTGGGACCCATTTGGGCACTGAAAGACTTGGTAAAGACTAAAATCATCTGAGCATTGAGAACCCCACCACATTGTATGCATTTTCTATTGCTTTTATCAGTCCCTTGATACATCCTTACCGGTGGATTTCCCTTCCAGATCTGACCAGATCCCTGTATTTTTAACGGCATCAAGCTCCTACTAACCTCATTATCTATGTAATCTTCCCCATTCTGGACGAAAAAAGACTCTCTGCCTTTGTAAGTGCCCCCTGGATTCAAAACTACCATGTTTATTTACACCATCAAGAGCTCCCAGCCAATCATGTATAAAGTTTCCAGAATTCTACTAATGACGATTAACTCCTCCTGTCTCGAAAACACGCTCAGGATTAGATTCCCCACACCGTGTAAATAGGCCCTTTGGCCCAAAACATCCACACAGAACCTCCGAAGATTAAACCACCCAGACCCTAACTAATGCACCTAACACTACGGGCAATTTTGCACGGCCAATTAACCTGACCTGCACTTCTTTGGATTGTGGGCAGAAACTGGAGTGTCCATAGGCAACCCATGCAGACAGGGGGAGAATGTGCGAAATCCACACAGACAGTCCCGAGGCTGGGATCGAATCTGGGTTGCTGGTGCTATGAAGGAACAGTGCTTCATGCTGCCCACGGCGAACGCCTAACCTCAGTAACTTCTGTTGGTGCATACCTCAGTGCTGAAACATATCTCCTCAGTTACTACAACCCGTCAGAACTGTAATTTCCTTCAGGCATTAAAGACTCTTTATTTCCGTAACCTACGTGAACGCCTATCATCCTCCCTGTGACTGTTAACACGTCCCACCGCTACGTAACTCTGCATCTCTGTACGGTTCTCCCACAATTAAAACCCTCTCTTTCTCAAAACTCTTCCTTTCTCTGGCATCTGTTCCAGCGTTTACAGCCCTTCCTATTTGGGTAAACCTTGTTATCGCAACCATGGCTCTCTGTAGGACAGAATCGCAAATGTTACTAGAATGTCAGAATATCGGGAAAAGGCGGAAGAGTGGACTGATCATATTATATGGTTGGTCTGGCTCGTGTGGCCAATTGACCAACATCCGGTCCACTTTCCTGTATTCATCTGTCAACTCTCCATCGCTATAACATCCTTCACTCTCCACAGCCTATTTTATCTGTGTAACTTACTCATGCTCCGAAAATCGTTCCGATCCCTGGAACACTCGATATTGAGCAAACGTGCTCCAACTCTTCAAACCTCCCGACCATTGTACCTTACTTTAGTTTCAGAACACTTCCTACGTTTGTAACATAGCATCCAGCATTTATGAACGTTTCCACAACCCTTAAACCACTTTCAATTTGCACAAGCATCTCTTTTTGTTTCCAACCATGTCCTGCAGCTTGAAATCTCCTCATTCTTGAAAACTATTCTGGCAATGTGCTTTTTCTATTGCTGTTATTTTGCCCGGTTTTTAGAAACATCTCTATCTTTAGAATGTCTTTCAGAAGCTGCAGCCACGCTGTCTCTCAACTTCAACTGACTCCACATTCCATTTTTTATTCGTTTGTGGGGTGTGGGCGTCGCGGGCTGACCAGCATTGACAGCCCAACACTTTTTGCTCTTGAGAAGGTTGTGCTGAACTGTTTTCTTGAATCGCTGCTTTCCACTTGTTGAGGGTTGACCCAGAATGCCTGTAGGGAGGTAATTCCAGGATTTTGACTCTGAAGGAACGTCGGCATATTTCCAAGTTATGGTGATGAGTGGCTCGGTGTGATCCTTGCAGGTGGTGGTGTTCCCGAATACCTACTAGCCTTGTCTTTCTGGATGGAAGCGTTCGGCCCTACATCTGTAAAAGCTGCAAACCCTACAGCACCTTTTATAACTAAATTCCCCCAGCTGGTATTACTCCCCATTTGCCAAGACAACTTCATTTCCTACAGTTTATGTCAGAATCTGAAGGTTACTCTGTCGCTAATCTCCAAATCTCTACAAGTCTCTCAATAACGTGTGAACTGCTCCATCTTTCGCAACCTTCCATACATAGTTTAATTCCTCCAGTCCCATTAAGCTTCCAACTCTTTCGTAACTAACAACTGAAACACTTTCTCTGTCTGTCTTGCTACTGTCTCCAAAAACGTTACGCTCTCTGTGAACGGCCCCAAATCCTTCACTATCTTCACAAACACCTGCAGCTCCTAAAGCCCTCCCTTTCTATGTAACCACTTCCCGTCCTGATAACACTCCCATTCTGTGGGGTTCCTACAGCCTTTAACAGTTGAGTAATTTATTCACTTCCCTGCGCAATTCCTGATCTGTAGCACCTGCTGTAATCCTTGTGACGCTCCCTTTGCTGGAAAATGCAGTCCCAATGTCAGCACTGTCAGTTTTGACATCAATTTACTTAACGCCACATCATTCTCCAAGTCTTACAACAATTTCAATGTCAATTATACCTTTTCTGACAACTCTCTTAATCTGAGGAACCACTTCTAGTTTGTACAATGCTGTCAATCACTGTACCTGTCACCAACAGTCGTGCATACCCCAGAAACTCTGCCAGACTGCATAACTGTCCCATCTGAGTTTCTTACAGAAAGTATAATCCTTCTCATATCTATCTTCAATCATGACAACCCTTAATGTTACTATTAGTTCCTTCAATACATGGAATGTTGTTCTCCCTAAAACATTGGCGCTCTGACTGCCTCCCTCTCTTTATTTCAATGTCATCTCGATCTCTGAATTCTGATCCAAAGTCCTATATCTCTGAAACTAGATCAGTCGCTTACACAGTTTCGCCAGTGAACAAAGGGAAAATGTGAGGATTGCAGATGCTGGCGATCAGAGCTGAAAAATGTGTTTCTGGAAAAGCGCAGCAGGTCAGGCAGCATCCAAGGAGCAGGAGAATCGACATTTCGGGCTTAAACCCTTCTTCAGAACCCTGAAGCCCTGAAGAAGGGCTTATGCCCGAACCGTCGATTCTCCTGCTCCTTGGATGCTGCCTGACCTGCTGCGCTTTTCCAGCAATACATTTTTCAGTTCCCGTGAACAGAGTCGACCACTCGTAATTATGTTTAACTTTGTAACATGCCCAAGCTCCTGAAAGCCTTTGGATCTCTTCAACCACTACACATCCTATTAAATCCCACCGTCATTGAAATGCTTTCTATATTTTCAACAATGAAGATGAAATGAAACACGTATTCGAAATGAGACATACACTCTCACCATCATTCGGATATATTGCTGCAGAATGACCTTGGATGGAAACGGAAACTTATAGGTTGCCAGAAGTTGGTAGGATGGACAAAAAGCCAAACAAGGTCAAGTTATGTTCTGAAGAAAAGATGTGATTCATGCATTAGGGAGACAACAAATTAAATCCGAGAATCAACATTTAGTGTCATTTTGGAGGAGCTGAGAAACTGCAAGCAGCAGAAACCGTTAGAACGAATTCTTTTATAGGCAGACAGTGATGATAATGAAATATGGTTACAGTCAGAAAATTGAATGTACTTGCAGCAAGGGCAGTACAGAAATTATGGTTGACTGTAGTTTCATCTCGACTGAATGACTAATGGGTATCATTGCTGTAATGGATGGAACATGGTTTGTATATGAAATGGTTATCTCGCAAGAAACTGGGATATTATGGATGAAGATTTCGAATAATCTCATTATAAAGGAGCTCAGTGGGCATATAACTACTCAATCTTCTTTTGAAGTTTGAAACTAATTTGAACGATGTGCGACAGGAAGCATTTAATCTCCTGAGAATAATCTGTCAGTCAATGAGACCATGGCTGATCTGATCAAACTGCATTCTATTTTGCTTCCATCTCCATTAATCACTTGTTTCACTGACTGATTAATGTCTAATCATCTGTGCTGGAAATAAACTGAATTATCCAGCATTCATAGCCCTCTGCAGGAATGAACTCCATAAATTTAGTACTCTCTGAGTGAAGAAATTACTCTCATTGCCGTCTTGAATGACGAGCTCTTTTGGCGGGGGTTGGGGGGGAGGGATTTCATGCCCTCTGGTTACAGATCCTCAGACAGTGGAATTAATTAAAGTATTTGACAGGTCGATTGGTGATGATGATTAAATCACAATGCATAGAATGCATGGTGTTTGGCTAGTATGTGTCAAATTTACGTTGACCACGGAGAACAGAGAGTAATTCTGGAGTGTAGTTCCAGTATTTCTGATTGGAAGTCTGCAGCGAGTGGTCCAACACGAGGATCTATGCTGTGCTCTCGGCAATTGTTTTAGAACAAAAATACATGTGGTCCAATCATTTATTTTTCAGATGACTTGATAAATGGTGTCGTTGTGAAAAATGTAGCCGGATATACATCAATTGCAAAAGTTGATGGGGGGATGTTTAATCGGACTATGTCTGATTAAGTGGGAAGTGATGAACCTTGGGAGGTCAATTGGAAGAGACCCGAAGCAACATTGGCATTGTTATGAAGATCTGGCAGTGAACTGTACCAATAAAAGAGTTGAAATGATATCAGGGCTGGCTGGATGCACAGAGAGTCCTGAACAAAGTAAAAATGTAACACTTGGTCGAAACAAATAGCTGGAGTTGCTTTCCTATGAACGAACAAAATTCAAATTCTGCCAATCTGTTTAAATTACGCCCCAGATTCAAACATCCAACTAATTTGAGTTTTGCTGTTTGAGATAACATTAAACCATTGAGATGGTCCAAAGATTTAATCTGTTCAATGTGAAACCGAACATATTGAACAGTTATAAACAACTGCTAAGGGTATCCACAAATATATGCAGCTAACTGAAAAGCTCTCTGAAAGGCACCTGTCTGTAACAAGACTATGCAGCAGAACATCTCAGGGGAACGAGAGAAAAATCGAGAGATGAAACACTACATATGAGAGTCGACAAAGCTGACTGGTTTAGAAACGTGATTTGTTTCTTTTTTTGTAGATCTTAATATTTTTTCATCGGTCCAATGCCGTAGAGTACATTGAACATAGAAAATTACAGTGCAGTACAGCCCCTTCGGCCATCGATGTTGCGCCGCCCTGTCATACTAATCTGAAGCCCATCCCACCTACACTATTCTATGTATGTCCATATGTCTGTCCAATGACGACTTAAATTTGGAGAATCTACTACCGTTGCAGGCAAAGCATTCCATAACCGTGCTACTCTCTGAGTAAGGAAACTACCTCTGACATCTGTCTTATACCTATCTCCCCTCACTTTAAGGTTGTGTGTCCTCGTGTTTGCCGTCCCCCTACTTCGATAAAGGCTCTCCCTGTTCACCCTATCTAACCCTCTGATTATCTTGTATGTCTCTATTAAGTCACCTCTCAACCCTCTTCTCTCTAACGAGGACAGCCTCAAGGCCCTCCACCTTTTCTCTTAAGACATTCCTTCCATTCTAGGCATCATTCTCGTAAATCACCTCTGCACCCTTTACCAAAGCTTCCACATCTTTCTTATAATGCGGTGACCAGAACTGTACACAAACTCCAAGTGTGGCCGTATCAGAGCTTTGAACAGCTGCAACATAACCTCCTGGCTCCGGAACTCTTTCCCACAATTAATAAAGGACAAAAAACTGTATACATTCTTAACACCCCTGTCAATCTGGGTGGTAACGTTCAGGGAATCTGTGTACATGAACACTGAGATCTCTCAGCTCATCTGTACTCCCAAGAATCTTACCATTAACCTAGTATTTTGTATTTCAATTCCTCTGTCCAAAGTGTATCACCTCACACTGATTCACATTAAACTCCATTTGTCACCTCTCATCCCAGCTCTGCTTCCTGTCTATGTTTCTCAGCAACCTATTATATACTTCATAACTATCCACAACTCCACTGACCTTAGTGTCGTCCGAAAATTTACCAACCTATCCTTCTAAGCACTCATCCAGGTCATTTATAAAATTGAAGAACAGCAGTGGACCCAGCACCGACCCTTGAGGTACGCCTCTAGTAACTGGACACCAAGATGAACATGTTCCATCAACTACCACGCTTTGTTTTCTTTCAGCAAGCCAATTACTGATCCAAACTGCTATGTCTCCCACAATCCCATTCCTTCGCATTTTGTATAATAACACTGTGGGGAACCTTATCGAACACCTTGCTGAAATCCATATACACCACATCAACAGGTTTACTCTCATCTACCTCTTTGGTCAGTTTGTCAAAAAACTCAATAAGATTCGTTAGGCACGATCTATCCTTCACAAAACCGTGCTGACTGTCACTGGTCAGATTATTGTTTTCTAGATGGTTATAAATCCAATCTTTTATAACCTTTACCAACAGTTTACCAATAACTGAAGTGAGACTCACTGTCAGGAATTACCAGGGTTGTATCTACTACCCTTTTTGAACAAGGGAACCAGGTAAAAGAAAATTATGAGAGGACGGTGTTGTGAGATGTTGTTGGATTTAATATTCTCTGTTGGACTTAAAGAAAAAAAATAGTTAGTTTGTATTTATATAGTGACCTCTGGGATATTCATTGTCTCTCGAAATTTAACAGATTTCAGCGCGAGGTGAGATTCTCAGTGTGTCGGGTATAAGTTAGGAGAGGGGTGTACACTGTGTCATAGCAGTCTATCTGCTTTTGTAATCGATTTGAACAGGTTTAGACAGGTCCAGACTGAAATCTGGATTGATTTGAAAAGATATGGCGTGCGAAAAATACCCAGCATGTTTAACCACTTCCAGATTACTGTCCTTGAACTTGAAATAAAACGTAAGTGAGATAGCTTGTTTAAAAATTTCAGTGAGTCGTGGATGATTGAATTGAAATGAGAGAAATGGGTCTCAAAATTGCTGGAGGTTCTGCGGTTTGAAGCTGATTCTCAAATTGGCTAAGCAAATTTAGAAGGAAAGAACACGGTCATGCATTTAGAATTAACAAAGAAGTTAGATTTGGGTTTAACCAAGGATTAAGTAAAACTGAAATTGCAAGGGAATGGCTTAAATACTTAGAAAGACACAAGTGCAGTAGACTAAGAAAAACTTGAAACACATCCGAGGAGAATAAATTTAGAACATAAGCAGAGAGAGAGAGAGAGAGACAGAGACAGAGAGAGAGAAAGAGAGAGAGAGAGAGGGAGAGGGAGAGAGAGAGAGAGAGAGCAAGAGAAGGCGAGAACGTTCTGAATTGAGCAAAGAGAGAGAGAGAAGAAATGGGAAGAGAAAAATACAGAGAAGTAAAGAAGAGAGAATAAGGGAAAATGTTCTCTCCTGAGAAAAAGGAGAGAGAATTTGATCTTGAGAAGTCGCGACTTAGTCAACAAAGTGAATTTAACAGGATAGAGATGATAATATAAGATAGGGATACATATAAATATGCAAAGTATCTGCCACACTTTGGTAAGAAAAAATGTCTCGGAAGATGATGTGGTCCGAGTATTTGTGTTTCATGCTAGTTCCGACGAAACTGTTAGGCAGAGTGAGTGAAGTATTTGCAACGCTCTCAGACACATAGATGGCGGTTCAGAAACACAATTCGAGCCAGGTCGTACTTATGCTGAGTTTGAAAGATTAAACCACAGTCAACTTGTTGGATGGGTGCGGGCTTGCACGATTGAGAAGGCCTATGAGGCTCTAATAGACATTCATCTGCTGGAGGAATTTAGAAACTTACTGCCAGAGATGATAAGACTTCACGTGAATAAACAGCAAGTTCATTTAGTGAGAAGGGGAGCAGTATTAGCAGATGAATACATTTTGGTGCATAAGGCAAGTTTACAGTCAGAATTACATTCTATGAGGGAGAGAAGCTTGGAGAAGTGGGACTCTACACTTTGAAATAACATGTAGAGAACACTGGTAAGTGTTCACTATAGGCTAAAAAGGATCTCAATGGTGGAAAGGAGGTAAAAGACCTCAAGTGCTCACACGGTGGTAAATTGGGACACGTGAAGTCACAGTGCTGGTCAGTAAAGAAAGGCATTTTGGTAAAAAATGTGGCAAAGGATGCAAAGCCAACAACATTAGGGAAAGTACAAAATGAAATCTTAACAAGAGTCAAGGAGCTGCAGGTGAGTTCACAGCCTCGGCAGGGGACTTGGTATGGAGTGAGTACCTGATCTCTGTAAAAGAATCCCCAATGTGGGGAAAGTTTACTCAGAAAGAAAAGGGGGCGAACGGCTAGATTTATAATTTTTGAGACATAGATGATCTGACCTTTCTGAATAGAAAGCGATGAGCAAATTTGCACTCATTCTGATTTATTACCGAGAATGTGATAATTTGTGCAATACATGGACAGCGATTCAGCGTACCCCGATGTAAGAGCAGGTTGGAGTACCAACTCAAGACTGAGGAAGTAACGTTGGGAGTAATTGACAGAGTGTCAGTTCAAGGAATCCAGTTTGTTGTTGGAAATAAATTAGCAGGATCGAAGGTGAGTTTGGCACTTCTGTTGTCGAGAAGCCGAAGAATGAGCAAGAAACTGAGGACTTTGAAATAAAATCTCCTGGTACTTTCTCAGAATGTCTCGTAAACGGTTCCCAGTATCATAAGTCACAACACGAAGCAAACATTAAAGAGAAAGATGAATGATTTGAGGTTCAGTTGGAGAACACCCTTTTTGATGTAATGGTGCAGGAAAAACGTTAACAGACAGAGTGTCAGAACGAAGTCTTCATTCCTGGAAGGTTAAGGGACTTGCAATAGAGAGACAATAAGATAATAGATGTATATGTGGATGTGCACTCTGAAAAGGAGTCAGAGAATATTCCTGAGGGTTATTAACTGACAGATAGACTCCTAAGACTGAAGGTTCGTGCAGAGGAGAAATATAAGAGGTGCACAGATTGTGTTGCCGGTAGCATACAAACTAGAATTCTTTTATGGTTAGCACATGAACGACAAGCAGCAGGTCATCGAGCTGTATGGAAGTCTCAGAATGACGTACAAAACATTTTTATTGGTCGAGAATGCACAAGGAGTGGTTAACGTTGCACAACATGTCATGAATACCAAATGGTAGATAAGCCACAAGTGGTAATAAAACCAGCACCTGTGTTACCAATTCTCACATTTGAAACACATTTCACGCGAGTGATAACTGGTTTGGTCCCCATCCGAGAAGCTAAAGTGTGAACTAATACTCGTTAACCATAATAGATGCAATGCTATTACGAAATATAAGGACAAACAAAAGTGACAGAGGAGTTAGTAGCTTTCCTCAAGAGGTAAGGCGCACCCAGAGACGTTCAGTCGTGCCAAGTGTCTACTGTTATTGCTAGGCTGTTTAGGAAGGTCACGAACAGCTTAGGATACAGCAATTTAATCCTAGTGTGCATCATCCAGCATCTCAGGGAGCTTCAGAAGGGTGGCATCAGATTCTGCACATCATATTCATAGCATAAAGTCAGTATTCTTCAATTGATTGGGAATAAAAGTATACCATTGTACTGTTTGCAATTTGTGTTGGCCTAAATAAATCTACTCAGTTTACTCTCTTCAAGTGTATATTCAAACAGGAAATGAGAAACGCTTTGAAACTAATTAAATAAAAAAAATGTCAGGTCCAATATCGGGCGTCTCATACTTGAATAGTGGATCAGAGGTGAGGGAAAGAGTAAATCGAGTAGGTGATGTTGGCTAAAGAGCACACAAAGTGGACACAATATAGAATGATGTAGTGGGCAGATAAAAATTAAGAGGCTTGAACGTTTACATGTGGGTTGACGTGGTCGAATTGTTACCAGTGATAAGATTCCCTTCACAGCCAAGTTTAGTGGTCCGTCGCAAATTAAAAAAAGGTTGAGTTCGGTGAACTATCTGGTAAAGATTCCACATCGGAAAATAAAATAACAGTATCGTGTACTTCATATGAATACGTTGAAACATGCTTATCATACACAGAAAGCAGTGAGTGGAGAAACAGGTGTGACTGCCCACAGAGTGAAGAATCAAATTCGGATATTGTAGAAGTTGCTGTGCCTCAAAATATGTTGAAAAAGTAAGGAGTCCTTGTGGACTGGCTTAGGTTCAGAAACACTCTTTCTCGGGAGCAAAGAACGCATTTGAATGTTTTGGTAATATATGAAAATACATGTAGGAATAAGATGGGGAGGACTTACATTATTATGCATGAGGTAGACGTAGGAAATACTGTTCCGATAAAATAAAACCCCTACCGGCTTAATCTTGTCAAAGCCAAACTGTCGAGAAAGAAGTGGAGGCCAAGCTCAAGGAAGCTATCAGCAGACCGAGTCAGAGCGATTCACTTAATTGCCAAACCTGCCAGAACTCACCGATTTGCGTGGATTATGGGAACGTCAAAGCTGCAACGAAATCAGACTCGGTTAACAATAAAACACAGGAGGATTGTATAGGGAAAGTTGGACAAATTTGCTAAATTATAAAGTTGCATTTGCTGCGTGGTTACATCCAGGTACCATTTTCAGTAAGGCAAAGGAACGTTCTGACATTGTAACCCAATGTGCTAAATCAATTCAAAGTGAGCCGTTTGGAATGAATTAGGCACTCACCACATTCCATAGACTCATCAACAGAGTTGTGATTGGGCTAAAAATAAACTGTGCCGTCTATTTGCTCGATGTTGTGATCTTTAGTGAGTCCTGGGACGTTTACATGAGAGAATTGGCGAAGCTCTTTGACTGATCTAGAGAAGCAAAACTGACAGTAAAATTAAACAAAACTGAATTCGCAAAATCAAAGCTGACGTTCTTGGGAAATAATATTGATCGTGGAAGGTTGACCCCACTCAAGACAAAGACACAGGCAATCGTGGCAATTCTGACCATCCTGGAAGAAGGAGTTGGTTCGATGCTTGGGAATAAACGGAATCTCTTAGAAGTTTGTTCCAAACGTCAGCAGTGTGGTGGCACCATTAACTGATTCGCTAAATAAGAAAACAACCTTTAGGTGAACAGAACAATGTATTCGACCATTTAATCGCAATATCAAAAACCGCACCAATTTTGGCTGCAAGAAACATTTCAAAACCTTTCAAAGTTATTATCAATACTGATGACAGAAGAACTGGAGCTGTCCTGATACGAGAAGATGATGACAGGGTTGAACTGCCAGTTGGTTTCTTTCTGAAAAATCTTGATATCCACCAGAGCAAATATCCACGATCGAAAAAGAGCCATTGTGTTTGGTACTGTCCTTAAAACATTTTAATGTGTTCGTCATGAACAATGTGCCGGTGACGGTTGTGTACGGGTCACATCTCTCTTACGTACTTGAAATGTCTTAAAGACGAGAATACTGGCCTATTTCGTTGGAATCTAGAGTTTCAGACTTTAAATGTATAAATCGGAAATATTTCAGGTAGAAAGGCTGCAATCGCCGGTGCGTTATCACAAATATAACTCATGTAGTTTCGATGAGATTGTTATCTATCCCTTTTATCTGTCTGAGAAGATGTTACACTGAACTTAGATGGAAATTACGTCTATGGCATACTCAAGGAAAGGAAATGGGGAAACAATTTTTCTCATTATAGTGGTTCATTTTCTTTTGTTAAGGGTACCTGTTATAAAGTTAGGAACGTGTACCATTCGTTTAAGACGGCTGAAATTTCTGGCTGGCACAGCGTATCCTGAAAGATTTTAAAAAGTTATATTTGTTTGGCACAATTAGCTTGAGATGCTAATACAAAACGAATTCAAAATCGGCTGGTAAGTTTCAATTATGCCTCAGATACAAGAATCCAATGGAATTTGAATATCACTGTTTTGAATGACATAAATTGAATGAAATGATCTGATGATTTGGGGTACATTTTGAACACTTAGTGTGACATCTGCAAAGAGCACAAAGACTGCTTGCAGAATAGCTCTCTGAAAGCTCCCTGGGCATAAGAAGTTTTTGTAGCAAAAATCTCAAGAATATACTGCACAGGAAAGTTGACAAAGTAAAATCTGGAGAGAAAGCTCTGCAAAGGAAAATCGGCACAGCGGGCTGGTTTAGAAATGTAATCTCTTTTTTGTAAATCTCAATTTTACGTTTTCTTGGAACAGTGTGGTCGAGCAGGAGAAAAAAGGTAGGTTCAAGAGAAACGAGGTGTAAATAGATTTTGTGTAATGTTCACTTCTGCATTTGAAAAAAGAATTCAAGTAGTGAGGTCTGTGATCATTCTTTGCCCCTTGAAATTTATCAAATTACGTCACGAAATGAACTTTTCTCTGAGTCGGATTTAAAATGGAAGAGGAGGTTAACCATGTCGTACCAATATTGAGGTGTACCTGTAATATTTTTGGCAGGGTTACCCAATTTTTAGACGCCATTCCTTTTGTAATAAATGCCAATACTTTATTGCCTTCTCTATCACCTGCCGAATCTGGTAAGCTACATTTTTCAGATTTATACGCAAGGATTCTAAAACCCTTTGTCCAGTCTGTCTGAAATCAAATGGTGTTAACCTGGCAATAAGTCCTGTACCTGTTGCAAAATATGATAAATGATATGGCAATAAGCAATAAATGGCCCTCAGAAAACATGGGAAATAGATTGCCAAAAAGAGAATTTGTTTTGAGCCTGTTTTAGTTTATTTGCTGGTGTGAATAAAGCGGGTAGAATAGGTAGGAGTGGGGGAGATTAGTGGTGATGGGGGATATGGTTCTTTGGAGTTTTCCGAATCCTTTTGACGAGTTTCTATAAGGGGGAACGAATATCTCGGGAGAGAATAAGGGACCTTAATGATCAAATGACGTGGTCTGTGTGTAGAACCAGAGGTGTCAATGCTGGCAACGCATTCACACCAGCGTGGAATGCGTTTCCAGTAGCAGTTGTGGAAGCAAGGTCATTGGGGACATCTAAGAGACTACTAGACATGTATATGGTCACAGAAAGTTGAGGGTGCATACATGAGGATCAGTGGTCGGCACAACATCGTGGGCTGAAGGGCCTGTTCTGTGCTGTACTGTTCTAAGTTCTATGTTCTATGTTCTATGTCTGAGATATTAAACAATACTTTCTTCTTTGTATTTACTGTGGAGGAAGACACGGGAAGTCGGGAAATTGTGGGAATAAATAGTGCTGTTCTGGAAAGGATCTACAACAGAGAAGAGAATGTGCTGGAATCTTAAATGAACAAATGTAGATCAATCCTCTGGAGGATGTTAAGTTCTCAGGATATTGTGGAAAGGTAGGGAGGTGATTGCAGGCCTCCTAACAGAGATATCTGTTTAATCAACAGACACGGTTAGGTGACACAAGGCTGCATGGTGCCGAATGCTGTTCCATCACTTACGCGCTGCAGGGAAAAGCCAATAAAATACAGATCAGCGAGACCAGTGATGGGTAAAAGTTTGGAGGAGATTCAGAGAGAATGGACGTACGTGTACTTTGGAAAGGAAGAGCTGATTAGAGATAGTCAGCATGACTTTGTGAGTGGAAAATCTTGTCTGACAAAGCTGATTTATTCTTCGAGGATGTGGCCAAGAGATAGGCGAATGTAGAGCGCTCACCGTTGTCTACATGGATTTCAGCAAAGTATTGGACAATGTTGCAAGTGTTCGAGAACATCGAGTAAAAAGGAGGAAGGAAGCTTAGTTAAGTCCGAGGAAGCAAGTATCAGGCAGGGCTTTAGAGTGTTACATGGAGCAATATGGTGACTCGATGGTTCGCATTGCTGCCTCACAGCACCGGAGACCCGGCTCCGATTCCAGCCTCAGGAGACAGTAAATCCTACACATTCTACCCATGGCTGCATGGGTTTCCTTCTGGAGCTCCGTTTTTTCCCCCAGTCCAAAGATGTGCTCTCATGTGAATCAAATATCCAATAATCCATTGTGTTCAGGGATGTGTAGTTTCGATGTATTTAGCACCCAGGTGCATTAGGTAAAGTATATGTTTGGAGTAACGGGTCTAGGTGGGCTATTCTTCGAGTTGTTTGTATGGATTTGATAGAACATAGAACATCGAACATAGAAAAATACAGCGCAGTACATGCCCTTTGGCCCACGATGTTGCGCCGATCCAAGTCCACCTAACCTACACTAGCCCACTATCCTCCATATGTCTATCCAATGACCGTTTAAATGCCCATAAAGAGGGAGAGTCCAACACTGCTACTGGCAGGGCATTCCATGAACTCACGACTCGCTGAGTAAAAAATCTACCCCTAACATCTGTCCTATACCTACCACCCCTTAATTTAAAGCTATGCCCCCTCGTAATAGCTGACTCCATACGTGGAAAAACGTTCTCATGATCAACCCTATTTAAACCACTTGCACACCTTATCAAGTCACCCTTAAACCATCATTTTTCCAATGAAAACAGCACCAAGTGCCTCAGCCTTTCCTCATACGATCTTCCTTCCATTCCAGGCAACATCCTGGTAAACCTCCTCTGCACCCGTTCCAGTGCCTCCACATCCTTCCTATGGTATGCCGACCAAAACTGCACACAATACTCCAGATGCGGCCGCACCAGAGTCTTATACAACTGCAACATGTCCTCAGGACTCTGGAAATCAATTCGTCTACCAATAAAAACCAGTACGCCATATGCCTTCTTCACAGCACTATTTACCTGGGTGGCAACTTTCAGCGATCTGTGTACATGGACACAAAGATCCCTCTACTCATCCACACTACCAAGTAACTGACCATTATCCCAGTACCCCATCTTCTTGTTACTCTTACCAAAGTGAATCACAACACACTTAGCTACATTGAACTCCATTTGCCACCTATCTGCCCAGCTCTGCATCCTTTCTCACTGACAACAACTCCATCGACTTTCGTATCATCCGCAAACTTGCTCACCCAACCTTCTAGCTCCTCCTCCAGTCATTAATAGAAATGACAAACAGCAATGGTCCCAAAACAGATCCTTGCAGAACACCGCTAGTAACTGCACTCCAACATGAACCTTTACCATCAACTACTAATCTCTGTCTTCTTCCAGCCAGCCAAATCCTAATCCAAACATCCAACTCACCCTAAATGCCATACGTCCGTATTTTTGCAGTAGCCTACCATGGGGAAACTTATCAAACGCCTTACTAAAATCCATATGCACCACATCTACCGCTTTACCCTCGTCCACATCCTTAGTCACCAAATGGCCTATTTCCACACTGTAGTGATTTTATAATGGTATCCAGGAAGGAACTGAAGAATTTTCTTTGGAGAGCCAGAAGGAGGTATAAAAAATCTTTAGTGGTTAGAATGATGGAAACTGTAAGGCCTTCTGAACTTAGGCGAGCAACAAGAGGTAGCCAGCTAGAGGTTCGGGCTGATCATGGATAGGGGAGCTAATGGTGCCGGGAGTCGAAGGAGATAGGGATGGTCCTTAATGAACATGTACTTTGTTTCTGTGTTCACTCATGAAGGGATCTTGTCGTTTGCGGGGACTCCGTGAAACATGCCGATATACGTGATTACTTTGATGTTAAGAAAGTCGATGTGCTGAATATTTTGAAGAAAATAAGAATAAATCAGTGTCCTCAGCCAGACGAGACATACCCAAGTATACTACAGGATGTACGGGAAGAGATTCTTGTGCCTTTGACGATGATCTATTCCTCCTCACTTTTCATTGAATGTGTAACAGAGTATAAGAGGGCGAGAAATGTTATTCCCTTGTTCAAGACAGGGAAAGTGTTAATCCTGGGAATTATAGACCAGTCAATCTGATACACAGTGTGCAGATTATTAAAGTGGGCTCTGAGATCAGAATTAATGATGGTTTGGAATACCGTAACATCATTAGTGATAGTCAGCATAACTTTGTGAAGTGCAGATCATGAATCACACATCTTATTGAATTCCTTGAGAATGTGTCAAAACACATTGATGGCTCTTGCAGAAAGTACGGTGATATGGATCACAGGGAGATTTAGCTTTCAGAATAGAGCATGTACTGGCCCATAGGTTGCAGGAGATGCAAAGTATTCAGCCTGTATCATAGTGACCAGTGCCGTTCGACATGGATCACTTCTGGGCTATCTGACTTTTCTATTTTTACTGATGAGTTGGATGTGAATGTGGCAGAATGGGTTAGTGAGTTTGCGAATGACAAATCGATTAGTGGAGTAGTGTAGAGTGTGAATGTTTTTTTAAGGTTGCAAGGGGGCATTGATGGATGTGTTCAGAAGTGAATCAGGGATTTTGGGTACACGTCCATACACTCCCTCAAAGGTGTCACTCAAGGTGGTGGGGCTTTTAAGAAGGAGTGTGGTCTGCTGGCTTTCATGAGCTGGGGATTAAGTTTGAAAACCATGAGATTTTGCGATGGCTGTATGGCACCTGATTTAACCACACTTGTAATATTGCATTCAGTTCTTGTGCGCTCGTTTGCAGGATGCATATGGAAGCTTTTAAGGAAAGCTCAGAGAAGATTTGCAAGGATGCTACCTGAACTGGAAGGCATTTCTTATGAAGAGAACTTGGGGGAGCTCAGGTTTTTCTCATTGGAATGAACAAAGATGAAGCGCATCTTGACAGAGGTGAACATGATTATGAGAGGCACAGATTGAGTGAGCTATCTGCCACTTTTCTTTAACCATGGGAGCAATGGCTATTAAACGAGTTATAATTTTAAGAGGATTGGAAGGTGAATGGGCAATTTCAGAGTTCAGTTCTTCACACAGAGTGGTGGGTGGTGGTGAATGGACTGCCAGCGGTGCTAATAAAGCCAGATACATTAGGGATATTGAATGCAAACTTGGATATGTCACGGATGACAGTAAACTGTAGGATGTGTAGGTTAGTTTGATTTAGCAGGAGCACAAAACGCTGGTATAACGTCAAGGTCAAATGACCTTGATCTGTACGTCTCTTTGTTCTGTGTTGTATTTCTGTATGGTAAACTGAGTAATAAGCTCAAATCAACGTCAAAGATTATGGCATTCTAGCCAAATGGAATAAAACGTAGCTTGATGGTTGGAGACAGAGTGTGGTGAGAGGCATTTTGTTTTTTCTGACTGGAAGCATGTGATCAGCGGTGTTGTCAGTCCACTGTTGTTTGCTCGTTAGATAAATACTTTGGACAGCAATATTGGTTTCATAATAAATACGTCTGTGCGTGACACTGAAATTGTTGGTACAGTTACCTCTAATAGAACAATATTAACAGCATTTAGAATTGTAGGCAGAATAATAGCATGCGTAGTTTAATTAGACAAACGTGAAGTATTCATTTTGGTGTAAGAAACGAGGGCACGACTTGTACAGTTAGTGTGAGGCTGTAGTTAGTGTTGTCAATCAGAAACCTTGACATACAGGTAAAATTTTATTTGACTGTGGTCTCGCAGGTAGTCAGGGTGGTGCAACAAGCGTTTGGGATGCTTGCCTTCATTGTTTAGAACATTGAGAGTGAGAGTTGGGACATCATGTTGTTGATGTACAAGACATACGTGAGGCCACTACAAAGCAGTATTGATTAGTAAAAAGAACTCATCCAGATCATGTTTGTCCTTTGGGAATGACATCTGACATTCGTACCGGATCTGGCTAACATGTGAATCCAGACTAACAGCAATATGTCTGACTCTGAACTATCCTCTGAGTGATTAGCAGTCGAAAAAAGAATGATTGTCCAATCAATGACATTCTAATCCCATGAATGAGTAAACAAAAATATTTGTCCCTCCATAACTCTTTAGGTAACTTCAGCTGAATCAATTCGTATTGGCTGTGGAACATGGTTCAGACTCTGGCCACTCCCTCAAACACTAACAAAACTTAAAGCATCTTCAAATGTCCTAGTTTCTATCGTGTTATTAAATGCTGGTACGAATTCCCCTTCCAACTGCAGTCCTCCTCATGTGAGACCCTTTGAAACCCCAATAACACCTATGCATAAAACACTCTCGCTTCAGTATTGTTAGCAATTTTTTTGATGATATTCTAAGCCTCATAATCCAACATGATCCATTTTTTCTTGAGTGAGCGACGGGTGGGGATTTCTTGCTAAGGTTTTGTCTGTTTCAATGGAATGTCCTTTTGTTGATTGTTTTACACTCTTCCTTCAAATGTCATTCACTGTTCATTTAGAGACATGCATTTCGAAGGATTACCCTGTTTACCTTGGTCAATTCACCTCTCAAATTCATTCGGATTGATTTTTTTCGGTTCTAGTTGTAGCTTTCACTTTATGTGATTCACTTTTGTAAAAAAAAGTATTCTTTTAAACTGCAATTTATCACAATTTCCCGGAGGGTCTGTCTGTGTGACACAACTCATTAACTCAGTTCCATCACACAGCAGTCAATCTGAGATAGTTATGTCCCTCGCCAGTTGCACAATGTGTTATTCACAGAAACACTGACAAGTGAGATATTCGAAGAGGAGTCGAGAGAATGCTTCTGTCTGAGTGATTCGCCCAGGTTATACGAACATTGAAGTTTCCCAAAATTATCACAATACCTTTGTTAAAAAAATGAATTCCTATTTAATGCAGTTACGAGCAATAAAACAGAAGGCTTAAGAGTTTGCACACTGCTTGTGTCATTGGCAAGTAGTAGCCCGAAATTAAATTCATACTGACTCTACTTCATCATCTGAGGCAAATGCTTTCTCTGCCTTGACTTTATCATCCATTGCTGCCAGCGTTACTCATTCTGCTTTCACATTGTACGAGTGCCCAGCAGGGATGTGTACCATTGAATATTTATGATTCTCCTTTCCTTCACATAACCATGTCTGTCTGGTGACACAAACCAATATGCCTCGTTGCAGAGATTTCGCACTTCCAAACATATTTAGGCTTTCCAATAGTTTCCTATCATAACCCTATTTGCTAATGCACAATTTTAGATAAAATCTATCCAATACTGTTCCATTATGCTTGCCTTCACCCACATCCTATGCTTTTCTGATGCTTCCCTTTTCTCTTCGGATTTGGAATGCTCCTTAAAACTCAAACGTGTCCCTACATCCTCTGTGGTCGTTTGAAGCCCTGTCCATAAACCGACCGACATGACGGAACAGGCCGTTGGTTCCAGATCTATTCCAGTGGGGCCACCCTGACCTTTTTAAAACCACGTATCTGATGTCGGTGTCTCTGGCTGAGCAGCATGTATTTCCTAGCGCTAGCTGTCCTTGAACTGAATGGCTTGCTCGGCCATTTCAGAAGGCAAATGAGAAACAAACGCTTTGATGTGGGTATTTCGTGTAGACCATGTGAGGATGGTAGATGTACTTCTCTGAAAGACATGTTTTTGGGTTTTGAAAATCAGCAATGGTTTCATACTTATTCGTGGATTGTTCTTTTCATGTTTAATCATTAATCTTTTCAAATTCCGTTTATCAACACCCTTTCCCTTCGAATATCAAAGTAATTTTTATTCATTTGGCTAGCCCTCACTGATCCCATGTGATCTAAATTTGGTAAACATTTTACCATGCTGATCGCTGTGAAAGACATTGCTGAATAGTACAGATATCTGGCAAACCTTTGTCATATCTCCTGTTTGCTCTCCTGATTTCCCTTTGAATTGATTTAATAAACCTACAATATTTTCCAATTGATTCATTTATTCCAGATGGCTATATTTGGCATGAACCTCAATATCTCCAGTCATCCATTGTTTCCTCGCGTTGTCACATTTTTCCTCACCCAAACGGGAATATGCAGGTCCTTACCTCTTATTTCATCTCTCTTTTGAAAGTTTTCCATTTGCCATGCGTCCATGTACCTGTAAAGTAACCTCCCAGATCAACTCTTGAAAGCTCTTCATTAATACGTAATGGATTGGGACAAGGCAAATTTTGACCTTTAACTTGTCGACCAGCCCTGTCCTTTTCCATAACTATCTTCAAACTGATTGAAATGTGTTTATTCGCCAAACTGCTCTCCCACTAACACCTCAGTCCCTTTCTCTAACTTCTTTCTGAAAGGGAGGTCAGGATTTTTTTTCCCTTTCTCCAGTGGGTCCATTTATTTTTTGACTGGAAGTTTTCTTGAAATTACTGAACAAATTCCTCCCAACGAAGCTCTGAACACTATGACAGTCTCAGTCTCAGTTAAACACCCCGAATCTGGCAACCCTATCATTCTTACAAATATATGAGGGCTCCCGACTTCCGTTATGCTCAGTTTCCCGCTGACTATTGGGAGCTGCAGTACAGTGATATCAAAGTAATGACCCATTCTTATTTCTCAGTTGCACGGATAAGCTTCACTTGGCGATCCCCACAAATATCGACTCCAAGTGCTGCCGTGATGCCTTCATTGATCGAAAATTCCCTACCCACAGCCCCCTCACTTGCTTCCCATTCTGCTGTAGTATCTGTAACCTGAAACGTTGAGCTGCCATTATTGTCTGTCCCTTAGTTGTGTTTCTGTAATACCTGTGATATACCAGTCCCATGTATCCATGCCATAAGTTCAACTGCGTTACCAGTCAGGCCTTTTACGTCGCATTGAATACAGCTCAATTCGTCAGTTTGCCCACTTTGACTACGTCTCTTGTCTGTATTATCTATTTAAATTACTCTTTTTTAAATTCAGTCCCAGAATCAACATTCAGACTGTAATCTATGTCCATCGGTCTCACTACGGACAACACCCTCACATTTCATGCCATCTGCAAACCGACTAATGATACCTTCTGCTTTCATATCCAAGCCATTAAATTATATAATGAACAGCAATGGTTTCTGCACAGATCCCGGTGGTGCATCCGCTAGTGAAAGAATTTTAAACAAAATAAGTCTCTCCACCAATTTTGGTTACAATTTGCAAATTGTCTGTTGGATTGGCCTTCCATGTGGGACCTTGTCAAAGTACTTAATGAACTGCATGTAAACCACATCATCTGCAATGCCCTCATCAACATTTTCAATCCTAATATCACGAAAAACAGGATCTTCCTCCACCAAATCCGTGCTGATTGTTCCTAATTGTTTCTAGCCTTTCCAAGTGTTGATTCATCATATCCTTAGAAATTGTTTCCCATAACTTCCTTTTTATTCATGTGACCATCTGCTCTGAACTTATCTAACCTATCCCTGCTGCCCTTCATGAAAACTGGACCAATATTAGCTATCCCCCAGTCATTCAGCACTTCGCCTGTGGCCAGCAAAGTGATCAATGTATTCTTCAGGACTCCATAAATATCCTCCCTTGCCACCTTCCTATCAGTCTGGGATACATCTGTTTGGGCACTGGGGATTTCTTCAACTTTATGCCTGTGAAGTCATTTTAATACCTCCTCCTTATTGATCTTAAATTGTTCTGGAATCTCACCATCCCAACTGAAATCCCACCTATATTAGTTTCCTCCTCTGTGAATACAGATGAGACGTATTCAGTGAAGACCTCGACTGCTTCCTCTGGTTCCATGCTCAGATTGCTCGTTTGGATTTGAACATGTCCCACAGTTTAGCTGGTAACCCTGTATCTCTAACTCTGCTTATAAAATAGACGGTGACAATTTCCTTAACAGTATATGGCAAGAATATTGCATGACCATAGTTTGCCCTTCATTTTATAGACACCCTTGCACTCTCTATGCTTTGGAAGAGCTTCACCTGGCTTATCTTTATCAAACTCACCATATTGCTTGATCAGTATTCGCAAAGGTTGCTGCCTTTGGTATTCACTCTGCGTGGAACACAATAGAACTGAACTCCCACTGTATCACTTCAAACTACAACCACGTCTGAATATGGACCCGATTGCAAATAGTTCCGCCAAGTCCATGTTTGCCATATCCTGTCTAATGATAGCAATACCGATAGGTGACTCAATTGTGAGGGCGACACAGAGGAGATTCTGTCGCAGCAGAACAGACCCCAAGATGGTGTGCTACCTCCCGGGTGCCAGGCTCATGGATGTTTATGAGCGGTTGCAGAACTTCTGATGAGGCAAGATGAACAGTGAGATCATAGAGCACGTGAGCACACATGACAGGTGGACAAAGGTATGGGGTCCTGTGAAAAAGTATAGGAGGGTAGGTAGCAATTTAAAAAGCAGGACCTCAAGTAATCTCCAGATTACTCTCAATGAGGATAGAAATAGAAAGATAGGCCAGATGAATGCGTGGCTCAGGAGCTGGTGTAGGGCAAGAGATTTAAGTATATAAATCGTTGGGACCTCTTCAGAGGTGTAGGGTATAGGGATAGATGGTTGGATTTGAGAGACGGGGAACCAGTATACATGCAGGTTGGGGGGGGGGGGGGGGAGCAGGATTTGCTAATGTTACCTGGGAGGTTTAAAACTAATTTGGCAGGGGGCTTTGAATATGAGGGGGGCTATCGACTAGTTACATGAAAATACATTTGCCACTGAGACAAAGTTCAATATTCAGGATGTCCAGAGGAGCGGTAAAGGGAAGCAAATGACTTCTGGTTTGAAGTGAATTTATTTTAATGCGTGAGGCCTCCTTGTAAGGAAGATGAGCTCGGAGCCAGGTTTAGCTCTAGGGACTGTGGAATTATAACCAGAACAGAAACATGTCTGAATGAAGGGAAGGACTAATAGTTCAGTGTTCCAGCATACAGGAGATACAGGCGTGACAGAAGTAAAAGTAAACGTGGAGGGAGCGTTATGCTGTTGATAAGGGAGGAGGTAAGAGCAATGCGTAGCGACGATACTCCTCACGGGCAATCAAGTGAGGCCATGTGGTTAGAAATTTAAAAGAAGAATTAAATAATCACCTTAATGTGACTGTGTTCTAGAAATAAAAATTGACAACGTGTACTAGAAGAGCAGACTCGTGGAGAGATTGTCGGTACCTGGAGGAATAAAATCTCCATTGGTTGGAGATTTTAATTTGTCGTATATGGACTGGGCCAGCCTGAGTGTAAAAGACCCGTTAAAGGTGGACATTGTCACATGTGCCCAAGAAAGTTTCATAAATAAATATGTAGGGGGCTCTGTTCAGGCGTGTGCAACATTGAATCTCCTCTTGGAAAACGAGTTCGAGCAAGTGACAGAAGTGAGCGTCGCAGAGTGACCATAACACTCTTCGATTTAACCTTACTATGGCAAAAAAAAACATAGGAGACATCCACAGGGTAAGGCGCTGAACTGGAACAGGACTGGTGTTGGGACAATTAGGCATGATCGAATAGACATCGATCAGGATCGAAGAAAGGGTGAGTCTATTCATGGAATGACTGGCAAATGGGAAGCTTATGGAAGTGTGGCACCAAGTATCCAGGGGACATATGTCTTTGTTCGGGTGCATTAAATGGCTGGTCGGTTGAGGGATCCCTAGCTGACGTGGACTATTGAGGCTCTGGCCTGAAATATGAAGGCGGCATAAATTGGCTTTACTGTATCCAAAGCTCTGTAACTTCTTACATTCCAATAGACACGATCAGTGTCTGGAAACCGTGCAATCCTCCCTGCTTGTGTAAGCCTCTCAGTACCCTACAACGCTCCAGATCTGTCGAACCTGCTCCACTCCCTGTAACTACGCAGATCCAGTTCCTACTAGACTCATGATCTATGTAACATCGTCCCATTGCTATCACCCACCCTGTCAATATCAGCACCTCCATTCTCTACATCAATCTACTTATCTCCATAATTTTCTCTAGCTCTTACACCCCTATCAGTGTATATATCCCCCTTCCCTACAATCCTCCCTTCCACATGAACATCCAGCAGTTTGTGCAGTACAACCTCATGTATGACTGCCACAACCAAAATTGCTGTTCTTTTCTCTGGAAAATCTATCAGTCTCCAAATTCTCCATATGTAAATAATCTCCAGAACCTAAGCCTTCATGTATCAATAATCAACATCAGTCATGACTTCCCTCCTCACATCTCTTCCTCTACTGCTAAAACTGGCAGCCCATTCCGTCGACCCACAACTCTGCGTAAAGAAACTACCTTGCACGTTTTACCTAAACCTTAGGCCAAATACCTGAAAAGCATATCGCCCCATTATATGCAAATGAATAGAATCCTCATCATTTCCACCTTTAATAAGTGAGATCTTGCTGGGCTTTGATGCCTCCTGGTAACAGGTTTTCAAGCAATGAATTTCAAGGAAAGTGGCAAAGTTAATTATTGAGCGTGAGGCTATGGATGTTGCCCACATGGACTTTACTAGAACATTTGACAATGGTAGGTTGGTCGGGAAGATCAAATCTCAATCCACGTTGGTTGGTAAGTTGGACACAAAGTATTCTTGGTCATGGTAGACAGAAGAATGTGCATATCTCATTGGCGGTCGGCAGCCTTTTGCGTTTCACAACGATCATTGTTGCGATTTCTGTTTGTAATGTTCATCAGTGATTATGATGTAAATATCAGCGCTCTGATGATTACTTTTGTCGATGACATTTGGAAAGGGAAGCATTATTAAGGATATCTGGCGGAATTGTGGACAGTGAGGAAGGATGTTAAAGGATGCAGCAGCAAGTAGAACAAATAGAATGCTGTGGGGAGAAATGTAACTTTGAATTTCCTCGGGAAAATTGTAAGGTGGTGCATTTTGGGAAGTGAAATGCAAGAGAAATGTAAACTGTAAATGTCCAGAGTCTTCGAAGATTCCTAAACAGAGGGACCTAGGGTGCAACTGCAAATACAACAGGATGCAGTGGTAAAGAAGGTGTATGGCATGCTTTCCTTCATTGATTGCAGCATAGAGTACAGGCGATAGAATGTCATGATGTAATCGAGTAAAATTTCAAATCTGCCACGTTTGGATTGTCGTGTGTAGTTCTTGTCGCCAAACTATTGGAAGGAATTGGAGGATTTGGATAGGATGCAAAAGAGGTTTACCAACATGTTCCCCGATTGAGAATGTGATAAGTGTAAGTTGGACACTGTTGGATTGCTTTCTCATTCGCTAAGGTACTACGTGGTAAATATATGTAATACGGAGAGTCGTGGATAGTGTGGAGAATCGGAATCTCTTTTCCAATGGGTAAATGTCAAATATTAGGGTGCTTTGGCTTATGTTGAGCGCGTAAAATTTTAAACGAGATGAATGAGTCCCGTTAATTTATATAATGTGGGAGCTGCTCAGGATTTAATAGGAGCGAAGTTGTGAGCAAAGATTTTACATGACATTTATACAGAAACATGAACATGCAGAGAATCGAGTTGTATAGACCATGTGTAGGATTTAGGGATTTGTTGAAAATAGCATCATGATCAGCACAGCCATCGTGGACGGAATAGCCTATGGGTGTACTGCAGTGTTCCATTTTCTTGGAAAATTGCCAACATGTAACCAGAGAACGCTTCTCAGAATCTTGAAGTTTTCATTCAATTTCATTCCCTTTCTTCGAAACTCTAATGGTTTCAATCAGAACCTACTCAAACCCATATCATGAGAAATCCCTCCATTCCCAAGATCAGCTTAGAGAAACTTCTCTGACCTCACTCAAATAAAAGAATACCTTTCCTCAGGGAAATCATGCAGTTCATTAAGTTCTTAATGTCGTCTAACTCTCACTTTATATACTTTCAGCGTGACGTCCTTATTTTAGCATCAACTCCCTTTGTACTAAATGCCAGAATTTGATTTGCATTCTCCATTACATGCTGAACCTGCAAGTGACATTTATGAGATTGATACACAATCATTCTGAAACCCTTTGTTCAGTAAGTGTGAAACCAGTTGTGCACGATTATATTGTAAATCATATGACAATAAAAAAACTAGGCCTTTGAAACCAACGGGCGATGCATGATTTTATGAAAGGCCAATATTGTCAAGCCTTTCGAATTTTATATTTTGATGTGGTGATAAATCGCACAATAGATAAAGGTGAGGGAATGGAGGACAGTATATGAGGTTTCAGAAGCTGTTGGATAAGTTTGAACAAGGGCTAAAGTGTAGATGTGGAGAGAATAAAGCCTCTAAAAGGTCAGTGAGTCTGTTGATGTGGAACCACTGTGATGATGCAGATCAGAAACAGATGCTTTGTGTCAGTATTTACAGTGTAGAAAAACAAAGAAGCTCAGGAACTTGAACAAATAAAGAGCGATGTCTTGGAAAGAGCTGCAATGGGGGGACAGGAGGTGCTTGAAAACTAATCTGCATCAAGGTCGCTGAAACCTTGGGATTTCATCAGATCTATCGCAGCACCTTGGGAGAACCTAGAGAGGAAATTGCTCGAAGCCTTGCAGAGACATTTCTGTGGTCGAGAGCCACTTCAGACGAGTGAACCTGATGTCAGTGTAGGTTAAGTTGCTGAAGGAGATGCTGAGTGAAAGGATCGTCATGCATTTGGAAAGGCAACGACTAATTAGAAATAGTCAACATGTCTTTGTTTGTGGAATATCATGTCTAACAAACCTGATCGAATTTTTGAGGAGGTGGACAAGTGATAGATCATGGCAGAACAGTAATGGTTGTCGACATGGGCTTTAGCAAGGCCCTTGACAAGGCATCACATGGCAGACTGGTGAATAAGTTTAAATCACATGATCTGGGCCCACTCACAATTGGATACAAAATTAGCTTCCGGTAGGAGACAGAGCGTGTTCATATCGGGTTACTTCTCAAACTGTAGATTTGTGTCCAACGGTGTGAAATGTTGCTCATCGCTGGGTTCACCGTTGTGCATCATTTATAGAAACGATTTGAATGAGAATACAGCAGTCGTGGTTAGCATTTTTTGAGTCAAGGTGGTGGTAAGGTGGACATTCAAGAATATTATCTAGGGATACAATAGGTTCAACAATTGTACTGGACAGTCTGCTTTGGAGTAGCAAGTGGAGAAATGCAAGATGGTGCGTTTTTCTGAGGGAAACCAGCGTGGGACGTGTTCAGTTAATGTTGGGGCACTGAGTAGTGTTGTCAAACAAAAACCCAGCTCTGCAGGTTAACAGTTGTTTGAAAGTGGTGTCTCAGGTAGACAGGTTAGTGAACGATATGCTTTGGAAACTTGCCTTCATTGGTCAGAGCATTGAGAAGGAGTTTTCATGTTATTTTATGCCTGTACACGCCATTATTGAGGTCACCATGTAAGCATAGTTATCAGTACGAAGAACACATCTGGTTTACTTAAGTCCTTGAGGGAAGCGCATCTGACATTCTTACCTGGTCTGGCTCACATGTAACGCCAGACGCCCATCAATTTGGCAGACCTGGAGTTGCTTCCGGGCAATTAGGAGTGGGCAATGAATGCTGGACCAACCGGTGAGATCCTCTGCCCATGACTGAATAAATAAAAGTACATTATTCCCTTCATGCCTTTGCAACCACCTCTAGTTCACTGAATTTATAACATTGTTCAGGCCCTTTGCCACTCTCTTTAATATTCTTACCACCTCCAGAACGTTTAACGTTCTGAATTATCACAATGCCTTTCTTACAAATTCCTATGAATTGTTGAGTAATGCAATGATGAGCCATTAAATCGTGGTAGACTGCCTAAAAACAGATCTCGTGCGTGTGCTTTGGACACGTATTGAACAGTTTGCATTTAGACTGAATGTACTACATACCCTGAGCCCAGTTGATATCTCTGCAAAGCTTTTGTTGTCCATTACTTTCAGAGTTATCCATTCTGCTTTTCTATTCTGTCTGAATCCTCGCAAGTTTTATTTTCCCCAAAAAATATTAACGTCTAACATTTGTTCTCCCTGTAACCACGTGTCACTGTTGTCTAAATTTTATTCCTGTTCCCGTCACAAATCCATCTAAACTGTTGTAGGTACTTAAGCCATTCCAAAAAAAAGTAACGCTATAATTTATTTATAACCACAATTTCCTGCCACAATCCTATTCGCTGACGTACAGTTTTCGTTAAACTAGGTCCCTTTCTGTTCCTTTCTGTTTGTATTCTAACACATCCCCAAGCTGTTTTGGTGCTTCACACGTTCTCTTTGGAATTAGAATGCTCCTTTCACCTGAAAACGGTACTTGCACCCTTTCTGTCAATTTGAAGCCCTGACTGTATACCGACGGATTTGCTGGGGATTGGTCTCAGCACATTTCAGTTAGTTTCTATTCACTCGTGGAATGTGGGAGTCTCTGGCTGCTCAGCATCTCTTGCCCAACCTTAGCTGCCGTTGAACTGAGTGGCTTGCTGAATCTCTTCAGAGGGCAGTTGAGAATCGAACACTTTGCTCTGCTTCTGCAGTCATGTGGAGGCTATACCAACTGCAGGTGGACTATATCCATCCGAAAGGATGTCAGTTCGTCAGCTTGGCATCACTGACAGCGGCATTAGTTTCTAGTGAAAAGGAGACCAGGGAATTGCCTGTCCCACTCGTAAATCACTCACCCCTGAGTATTGATACCAGTTCACCATATAGCAAAGCCTTTTTTTCTTGACTATTGATTGATCCTGATACCTTCTTGTTCTCTGATGATATCTCTGAGTATCTCTCCATGTCGCATCTCACACTGTGTGGGTCGAATTACTGTCCCTACTGCATCTTTTGCAGCTACTCCAGCTCCTGAGCTAACAGAATTCTCCAGTCCAGAGAGAGGAGGCAGCACATATCTGGGATAGAGACTGGGATTGTACAGATCTCTGGTGGAATCATTATCGTTCTCCACGTGTAATACTCGCAGCATCAGTCTAATTTTCTTTCCTGACCATTTTTCTGTCTCTTGTATCAACTCAGAAAGTACCTGACGGAGCAGAATTCCCAGCTGCTGTCTTGGCCATAACCTCATTCAAGATGGCTGGTCACCCAGAGAAATAAATGACAGGGATATCTGGATCCTTCAATAAATGTAGCAAGGTAGGTTCACTCACAGTAAACAGAGCATAGAGTAATTAAAGGGTTTGAAATATCGGCCTGCTAGATATGACATAAATACATTGTTGAGAGGTAAACACAGAACATAAAAGGGTGGACGCTAGGAAATTGTTGCCATTAGGGGAGGAGACTAGGACCCGTGGACACGGCCTGAGAATTAGAGGGGTAAATTGAGAACAGAAATGTGGAGACATTTCTTCAGCCAGAGAGTGGTGGACCTGTGGAATTCATTGCTGCAGAGTGCAGTGGATGCCGGGATACGAAATATCTTCAAGGCAGAGATTGATAAATTCTTGATGTCACAAGGAATTAAGTGCAACGGGGAGAATGCGGGTAAGTGGAGTTGAAATGCCCATCAGCCATGATTGAATGGCGGAGTGGACTCGATGGGCCGAATGACCTTCCTTACACTCCTATTTCTTATGGTCTTATATATCTCCCAGGCTCAATTACCATCCTCTTGTGATAGGATTACTTTCAGTTCTGCTGCACCAAGCCTTCCTGAGACAGCATAGTAAGTTCACAATTATCAATCTAGTCCTGTGGTATGTCAGTGAGGGTCAGTAATACAGAGATGAAAGAAGGCCTCCCTCAAGAATGTGGGAGTGAAGTCTAAGATCTTTCTCATCTGTGTTCCCTCTCCAACATTCTCTGTTGTCATATCACAGAGTCATACAGCAAGAATATATAGATTTCCGTCTAATCCGTCTGCGCCAGTGACTTGAATGTTTTTAATGTTCAGAGCAGTTCTGATCACTGTAGCAACTTCCCCTGCTCACAATGCCTTTATATATTTGAAACCTACTCCAGTGTTGACATCTCTCCCTGTCTCTGAAAAGTGTTCCAGTGTTGACGAGACGCCCAATCTCAGCAATCACCTCCTCCAGTCATTACAGTAATCCAGGTTTCTGTCAACTTGCACAATATCTCGTCCACCCTGTGTCTGTAATATTCTCCAGCCCTAACCATCCACCCCATCGGTGTCCTTTCCTGCAGCCCCGATGGCGCATGATAGCACCGTTGTCTTCATTCTCTATAACACTCCTGTCTTCCGTCCTCCAGCACCACACGACCTCTGCAAACATATACTAACCAGAAAGACCTCTCTATCTGCATAATTTTCTGCAGTCACTACAGTCTTTCCTGCCTATGTAACCAGCTCCAAACCCGTCAATCTCCCTCGTTCTTCAGCCACTTTAACCCTTGCCTTGTCTGCAACCTCCTCGAGTCTCGGCAATCTCCTCTATCGCTGTGAACGTCTTCCAAGATAACAATGCTCCGTAACTCTACCTCCTGCCATCACTTCTAGCCTTCCGAACTCTGTACCTTCCCGAAGCCACTGGAATTATCCACGTAACTATAACAACCACTTTATTGGTGGATCGAAGTCCAGTCGCGACAGCTCTCACTTTCGCTAACCTCCTCCAATCTGAAGAACAATCGAGTGTCTCCATCCCTCTGTGCTACTAAATTCACCCAAATTCGAAAAGCAGGACCATTCAAATCACTATGGCAGTAACCTCTTCCAGCTCCTGTCTATCTCTGTGCATCATCCTGTCCCTCCTATACTCAGATCATTTCATCTCGACAACCCTCACGTTTACTATAAACGGCTTCTATCTCTACAACCGAGTCCATCACTAAGTAAAATCTCCCTGCTCCTACTCCCCTGCCGGCGCAAGTAAACTCTGAGTGCCATTGAAAATATTTGTGGTTTGGTACCTCCAGACACGATGACACTGTTTAACTCTACAACCAACCATAACCTCCTATAGTGCTCCATATCGCAGTAATCTTTTCCAAAACCGACGTAGCTCCCTTTCAGTCACCTCCTCCAGCCGCGACATCTGCTTATCTCCAAAAGCTCCTTCAGGCTGAATGAAAGACCCTTCCGATCTAATCTTGAACAGACTCCACAGGTTTACCAATCTCTATTACCTCCTCCAGTCACTCCAACCTTCTTTATCTGTGTAACCTCTTCCAGTCACTCAAATCCTAGCCACCACTGTTACCAACTCGTTACTCCAACCCTCCTTAAATCTGAAACCAAAAACAGTCACTCCAAATCTCGCTATCACTCTAACCTCCTACAGTTATTCCAGATACTCCAACACTCCCTATCTCTGCAATCTTCTCAAGTTACTCCAATCCTCCCTATCACGGAATCCTCATATAGACATTCCCACCTCACTATCTCATTAACCTTCTGCAGTTACTCCAAGTCACCCTATTTCTGAAACATCAGATGGTCACTCAAAACCTCACTATCTCTTTAACCTCATTCAGTTACTCCAACCCTACTTTTCCCTGCAACGTCCTCCAGTTACTCCAATCAACCCGATCTCTGATAGCTCCTCCATTTATTCCAACCCTCCCTATCTCTCTAACATCCTCCATTCACTCCATCTCACCCTATTTCTGCAATTTCCTCCAAAATCTAAAACCGATTTTACTGTAACTTCCTGTGTTGTCACCCCAACACTCCCTATCTCTGTGGACTCCTCCGGTCACTCCGGCCCTCCCAGGCTCCATAACCTTTTGGACCCACCACAAGCCTCCCTATCTCTGTAACCTCCTGCATTTACTTCAACACCCCTTTCTCTGTAACCTCCTACATGCACTCAAAATCTCTCGATTGCTTTATAAAGTTCCAGTTACGTCAACCTTTCTCACTTCTGTTACCTCCTGCAGTCCCTCCATCCATGCCTAAATCTTTAACTTCCTCCTGTTACTCTAAACTACCCTATCTCTGAAATCTCTTCACTTACACCATTTCTGTAATCTCCTGCAGTCACTCCACATACGCAATCTCTTTAACAATCTCCAGTTATTCGATCCCTCCCTATCTCTGGAATCTCATACAGATACTCCAAAACTCGCTACCTCTGTAACCTCTTCCAGTCACTCGAGACCTCGTATCTTTGTAACCTCCTCCACTGACACCTACTCTCACCACATCGGTAACCACGTCCAGTTTTTTTTTCTGTAACCTCCCCGAATCACTCTATTCTTCCCTATCTCTCTAACGTTCTCCAGTCACTCAATCGTTCCGCATTTCTGTAACCAACCCTATCACTCTAAATACCCGAATCACTCCAATTGTTTCCCTGTCTGCAGCTTCATTAAGGCAGTCTAACCATTGCTTTCTTTGCAAAATTCTCCAGTCACTCCAACGGTCCTTATATCTTCAACTCCCCAATCACTTCAAGCAGTTATTTCAGTCTAACCTCCTTCATGTCCCACCAGTCCGCCATCTCTGTGTAACATCCGATGCTTACTCCAATCCTCCCTATCTCTTTAACCTCCTACCAGTACGCCAATCCTCCCTTCCTCTGTGAACTCTTCCAGTTACTTCATTCTTCTGTATCTCTGAAACCTCCTCCAGTTACACATACCTTCTGTATCTCCATAAAGTCCCCCAGTCACTCCAACTCCGTTTTCTCTGGAACCACCTCCAGTCACACTAAATTTCTCTGCTTCTGTAACCTCTGTGAAATTCAATTCTTCCCTGTCTGTGTAACCTCCTCCAGTCACTCCATCGATCCCTATCTCTCAAACCTCACCAATCACTCCAACCGTCCGAATTTTTATAACCTCTCCAATCACTCCATTCGTTTCTGTGATTATAATAACCTTCATTCACTAAAATCATTCCTTTCTCGACTAACTCCTCCAGTCACTCCACCCTCCCTATATTTTTGACATTCCCAGTCACTCTCTATCAATGAAAGTTGCTCCAGTCACTCCAATCCTCCATATCTCTTTACCTCCTCCAGTTACTCAGCACTCTCTATCTTTCTAACCTCCTCCAGATACTTGATCCTCCCTCTTTCTGCAAACATCTCCACTTCTTTCAATCCTCCCTATCTCTGAAGCCTCTTCCAGTAACTCCAACCTTCATTATCCCTGTAATATTCTCCAGTCACTCGATCCCACTCTGTAAGCTCCTGCAATAACTCGGCCCGGTGGCACAGTGGTGAGCACTGCTACCTCACAGCTGCAGAGGCCCGTGTTCTGCTCCCGCCTGAGGCAACTGTCTGTGTGGCGTTTGCACATTCTCCCTGTGTCTGCGTGGGTTTAGCTCCGGTTTCCTCCCACAGTCCAAAAATGTGCAGGTTAGGTCAATTAGCCTTGCTAAATTGCCCGTAGTGTTAGGTGAAGGGATGAATGTAGGTGGGTGGGTTGCTCATTAGAGGGTCGGTGTGATTTTGTTGGAGCCAAGTGCCCGTTTTCACACTTTATGTAATTTAATCAACTCCAACGCCCTTTCCCTGTCACCTCCGACAGTAACAGCACATATCCCTATCTCTGCGACCTCCTCCAGTCACCCTGAACTTCCCTGCCACTCTAATCTCCTGGAGTCACTCCATCCCTCCTTATCTTTGAAACCTTCTTTCAAAGTTATTCCAACCCTTCTTTCACTGTAAACACCTAGTCACCCCACCCTCCATACTTCTCTAACCTCCTGCAATCACATGAACATTGCCTATGCATTTAACATCATCTAGTTACTCCAACCAGCCCTAACTCTGACATCTCATCCAGTTATTCCGAACAACCCTAACACTGTAATAGCCTCCATTTACACCATCCCACCCTTTCTCTGTAACCTGGTTCAAAACAGTCCCTTTCTCTGTATCACCTATACAAAACTCTAACTGTCCCTAACTCTGTAGCCTCCTCAAGCGAATGCTAGTCTTCCTGTCTCTGTAACCACCTGCACATACGTCAACCCTCTCTACTTCTATAACCTGTTCCAGTCACTCCAAACGTCAGTATCTCTGTAACCTCCTCCAGTTATAGCTACCCTCCCCATCTCTGGAAATTACTCCAGTCTCTCCAACAGTCCTTAACTTTTTAACCGCCTCCAATCTCTCCAAATCTACCGATTTCTGAAACTTCACTGAATAATTCCACTCACCCCTATTACAGTAACCTCCTCCATTCACCCCACAGCTCCCTTTCTCCCTTACTCCGTCCCGCTGCTTTAACCATTCATATCTCTGTAAACTCCTCCGGTGACCCAAACGCTCCCTTTATGTGCAACATCCTCAGTCACTCCAAACCTTTCTTTCACTCTAACCTCCTACAGTTACTCTAACCTTCCCTATATGTGTAACCTCCAATGGTCACTCAAATCCGCTCAATCTCTCTAACATCCTACATTTACGTCAAACCTCCTGATCTCTGTAAACTCCTCCAGTTACTTCGTCCTTCCCTCTTGGTCAAATTGCTCCAATTATTCAAGCCCTCTCTCTCTGTAACATGCTTCAGTCAATCCATTGCGCCCCATCTCTGCAACCTCCCGCAGTTAATCCATCCCTCTTTCCCTGTAACATCTTCCAGTGACTCCAATCCTCCTTACCTCGGTAACCGCCTGCAGTTAATCCAAACACCCCTTTCTCTGTAACCTCCAACATAAGTTTTACTCTCCATATCTCGTTAACCTTCCTCCAGTTACACCAATGATCCCTATCTCTCGAACCTCCTAATTGCACCCCAATCCTCCCTATCTCAGTAAAATTCTCCAGTTACTCCATAACTCTCTATGTATGAAACGGCCTTCAGTTTCTCAACCAATCATATCTCAGAATCCTCCTCCAGTTATGCAAAGCTTCCCAACCTTCTCACCTCTTCCATTTCTTCCAGCCTTCTATTTCTCTGTAACCTGCTTCGGTCACTCAATTACTTCCTATCTTTGTGATCTCCCCCAGTAACTGCAACGCTTCCGATCTTTGTAACCTCCTCCAATTCCTCCCTTCATCTCTATCTCTGGAGCCTCCTCCATTCACTCCAAAGTTTTCTCTCGCTGTAATCTCCCCATCACTCCATCACTTTTCCGTGTTATAAGACTTCTGTGTCGTTTTATATGATGGCGTGAGAGTCATTTAACACTAATAATATCCTGTCTCCGTAACCTCATCGTTCCTGTCGGATCCACTCTGCTCTCCACATTCTCTAAAAGCCAATGCAACCCTCCTTATCTTTAGAATTCATACAGACCATTATAACATTTCATTCTCTGGAATCTCTCCGGCCCCGACCATCCATCCTCTCTGTGTAATGCTTCTCAAAAATTCAAACATCTCCAGTTTTCTGTTACTACTCCAATCCATATCAAACGCCCAATCTTCACAATCCCCTTCAGTGCACACAATCACCAATGTCACTAACTCATTCAATCGCATTATCTCCATGACATCCTCGTGCCACCTCAGTATTTGTTATGTCTGCAACTTCGTCCCTCACCTATAACTCAGCCCATCTCTTTACCTTCCACCAACATCTAAAATTGTCCCTATTGTTTAAACTCCTCCAATGCCTAACAAGCATTGGAGGACAGCGCCCTGACAGCGCTTCCTTTTCTTTAACTGCCTTCTGACCCAACACAGCTCCCTATGTCTGCAAACTACATCTACAAAATCCTACCTTATTGATGGAAACATTTTCAGCCATCGCTAACTCTGTAATCTTTATCAAATGTTAATACCCTCCAGGTATCTCTAACCTTCATTCGCCCCTTCAAATCTCCACCAGCTGTTTCAACCCTCTCTATCCCCGCAAGATCATCCAAGAAAAGTCACATCTTTATCTGCAGAACCTTCTCTTATTAATTTCCTGCCGCACTCATGCAAACTTTTGTTCCTGTTTTCTGCACTCTGTCGCCCTCAATATCCTCCACCTGGACGTCCCTAGCTTTCTGTAATAACTTTCAACAGCTCAATCGGCCCGTACGTCTGTGACGTTCTCCACAATGATCAAGGACCTTTTCAAATGGGAGCTCTGCGGGTTTGGAGGATGTTATAATTGCAGGAATGTTTGTAGAAACTACAGAATTTGTAATGGTAAGTAGGGTTATCGAGCATAAAAGATGGTACAGAGATTGGCAATTTATCGGCACAGAGAAAAGTGTCTGGAATTTACCGAATTTGCTGTTATTTTCAAGAAAAGAAATGATATTGAGCAGCAAATGGAAAGACCCATTGTCGAGTCTAGGATCTCCTTCTTCTGACTGTGGTACTCCGAACTGGAATAGGTACTAGCGATTGATTCTGCACAGGCTAGTGAGAGAATTTTTGGGCTTCATGATAGAACTTTGGAGCTCAGTTTCAGGATAGGTGAAAACAGCTGACAACGTTCAGGTAAGACAGGGAAGTCGGGCCTTTCTGATCTCATTGTGAGCCACATTTTCCAGAATGGATGTGGGTAACTATAAATACACTAAAGCTGCGGCTTACTGAGTTCAGAATGTGTTTACCTATTCTGTAATAATGTCTCGATGTGATATTGATCCGAAACATGAACCACAGCAATTACTCTCCGCAAGAATAACTCCCAGATATCATTAATTGTCCAGTGGTCAACCTAAAGAGAGTCAGATCAGAATAAGTGTTCATTTTCTGAAATGGTACAACTGATAAAAGAAGAATATTTTCAGCTGGTGAGGATTGAATGTTCACCACTGACCATAATCTGTGTAGATGAACAGTTCACCCAACAAATCAGAGTGTGGGCTACATCTACAGGCCTTCTGTATCTGACGCCCTATCCCCTTCTCGTGCATACAGACGAAGAGCTAAGTCGTATGATAAATTGTCCAGGTACCAATTTCGTCAGGTTTCATGGAGGGTTTCTCTCCACAAACCTTGCGTATGCAAAATATTGATTTGCTTGGTCCATCTCCATTTTCACTTCAAACAAAACCGAAAACTTTCCGTGTGTTTGTAATCTCCTACAGCGCCGAGACCAATCCATATCCCTGAAATACACCCCAGCCTTCACAGACCTTTCCTATATCTGTAAATTCTTTTGGTCGATGCAGCCGTTCTCGTCTCTGGCACTTGCTGCTATTCCTGAATTTCTTTCTAACTTTTCAACAAGCGAAACGAAGTGATAACTTTAAATCGTATGAACCAGGTCAGATATAGCTGTCATTCTGGAGATGTCCCTGCAGTGTGACCAAAACTGAGTCCTGGGTAGTCTAGAGTTTTCACCATTTATGCATGAACGATAAATAGGCCAATACGCTGCAGTATCATTGTGTATAAAAGCATGGGATCAGTATTATTATGATACGAATAACATTACACACTGCTCCTTCATGCCTTCTCCCCTCATTCCTCTATATTCATCATATCAGTTATTCGTACAATTTGAAAAAATCATAAAATAACACAACATAAAGGAGAAAACTCTGTACATTGTCTGCATTGAAAACTAAAAGCTACGTTTCTATTTTGAGAAACCCTTGTTCTGAAACCCTGGAGACTCCAGGACTTTAGTTGTAGATCGAGGCACTGTTGTGTTTGAAAAGGATTGAGAGGTTTCTGCCTCTACTCCGCTTCCATTCGTGACTTCCAAATCGCTATCATACTCTGGGTGAAACAACATCTTTCCTCACCACTTTTCTAATATTTCAACAAATTGCATTAAATGTCCGCTGCTGGTAACTGAACTCTGCAATGGCATCAAGATGTTGTATCCCTCTCTACGCTTGCCACTGACAATATGTACCCTGAATCAAATCTGATGTAAGCATCCTCCGTTCCAATCTTTCCTCATAAATGTACTTTCACTTACACACGGTAACGAACCTCCTCTGCACCCTCTGCAGTCCAATTTCACCTTTCCATGCGATGGGGTCGACAGAACTGCACACAGTGCACAATTTGTGACTGAACCCATTATTTATACACTCTCTGCATAAACTTCCAGATCTCATCGAGTCATTAAGTCATGGAGATGAACAGCATTGAAACAGACTATTCAGTCTAACACGTCCACGCGGACCAGATATCTCAATCTAATTTCGTCATATTTGTCAGCACTTGGCACATATCCCTCCAAAATTTTCCGATTTACATAGAAATCTGCATGTTGAAAAGTTGCAATTATACTAGCCTAACCCTAACCCTAACCCTAACCCTAACCCTAACCCTAACCCTAACCCAGGCAACTGATTGCATACACCCATTATCTCCGTGTGAAAGAGATGCCCCTGAGGTCGCGTTTTTCGCTTTCCCCCGTCACACTGAATCTTTGGTCTCTCGCCCTGCTCTCCAAAACGCCAGGGAAATACAGACTTTGTCTATTTACCCTGTCCATGCCCCTCATGTTATTATAAACCTCTATAAGGTCACTCCTCAGTCTCCAACGCTCCACAGAACACAGTCACAGCCTATTCAGCCTTGCTTCAGGCTCAAATATTCTAACCCTGTAAACTACCTTTTATAACTTTACTGAATTCTTTCGATTTACACCACATTCTTTTGATGGTTTAGGAAATGAATTGCATGTTTGGCTGATCGATGAAATGATGCCATTCACTGCAGTAACGAGGTTGTTGATGTCTCCATCTATCTTCGTGGATCTTTCACACTGCCCATTCTTTCACTTATCGTACATTCTTTTCTATTGTTGATGCCGCGAAATGCTTTGCCTTGCACTTCGATGGCCAGTTGCGCCATTCACCTGGACCCGGATCATAATTCTTTTTAATCATTCTGTCACGTGACCTCTTGCCAAATCCAAGTAAGACACATCGAGTGACAAGTGACTGCCGCAAACAGAGTCAGATTAATTATGCCTGATCTTCCGTGAACAAATCCAGTCCGACTGCTCTGGAGTCCCTGGGACTTCCTCAGTGACAATTTTTCCTGTGTCTGAGAGTTCCAGCCTCGACTGATTCAGTCTGTCTCTTCTCCACATTAAATAACGTCACTGTGCTAGCCATTCTTCACCATCGGGCACCATCCAAGTATCCAGCAAGGATTGGATAATGATGGACTTTATAAGGCGGAGGATTTTTCTCTCGCATTTTTCACAGCCTGGAGCATTGTGTTAACTTCGTTTTAATCTGGGAATCTCCTTTGCACCTCCCCTCCCCATAAGTTTATAACTCCTAATATTTGACACCTCCCTATCTTGTTACACACATACAGGGGCCTAAATAATTTTATGATTTGTTCAAGTCTCTACTTAATCGAGTTCCATGGAGCGTTTATCTCCGCAATGTTAATGCATTTTCACATGATATCATCAACAATCTGCCACATTGCCTACCTTCCGTGCCCGCATGGTCTTCCTCTCATCTGCCATGACCCCAATGATTCTTCCCTTTGTCATAAAATTACCCAAAATGAATCGGTTTTCCTGCAATAGATGTCATCCTGAAAAAGTCATTACACTCATGGATTGTCAATCTGAAATTGCCCTGGATATGGCAGAGGAGATAAAATTGGTGCCCAAATTTGAAGTTCTGGTGGATGGCATGTTGCAGAAGAGGAGCATTATTTTCTGCAGGACTGACAGGAGAAAGCATGACATCAATTCCTATCAGTTTGGTCGAGATTGAATGCTGGGTCAGTGAGGTTCAGGCAGTGTCGGGTGGCAGTCAGTGATCTCTGCTCCACCAGTGTTTCTGCCACCATCTGCACTTTATGACCTCGCTCTCAATCTATCCCTCCAACTGCGCTCCCTTGCCACCTTGCCTCTTATGCCTCCACTCTCTCTGAATACAAAAACAGTCTCTTCCTACCTCTAACCATTTATTTGCCCTCTCCCCAACTCCGATTGATGTGTGTGCTGCCTACTCCATCACTTCGGACACCTCGCTACCTGACCCCGCGCTATACCAGCAATAACAGCTGACCACCAACTTCCATCTGCCTTATACTCCTGGTAGTTCTCACACTCTAGAAGGAATCTTCCCAACATTTCGCTCTTCACCCCTAACAGGGGAAGGATCCAGGCCCTAACAACCATGAAATGCTGCCTGACACTTTCCAAGCTCCAGGGATGGTATCTGAGACCCCCTTCCCTCCCTGAACTGGGCACCTTTACTAACCGTGGAGAATGATATCAAAGTGCATCGTTTTTCTGATTGTGGTAAAAAAAAACAAGACAATGCAGCTCTAGTGTCAGCAAGCTCGTCTGGCTAAGGGGAAGCACAGTTTAAAGCAGGGTTAAGCAAGGCAATATTTCTGTGAGCATTCAGATCAGCTCAAAGTGAGTGTGAACGAGCACACAGTGAGCAGCGAGAGGTGAATTTCAAGTGCTGAGTGTGTGTACATGAACACAGAATCCTTGCAGAAGCATTGCAATGAGAGTTTTCAGTACAGAATTGAAGTACAGTATCATGTTCGTGGGTTGGGGATCTGTTGTGATAGCATAGTGAGTTTGTTATGTGACACATACCAGCACTGACGTGTGTGCACTGCATGCAGCTTCTGCTTATGTAGTGTTCCCAGAGATGTTGTTTTCCAAGATAGAAATCTGTCGGTGGAAGCAACAAAATGAGGTCGCCAGTTAACAGCTGTGACTTTCATGTCAGATTGTCTACATTGGGTGCCCCCACAGTGGCGAGGAGGATACAAAATTGCAAAAGGATGAAGAGAGATCTATATTAATGTGGCTGTTGATCACGAATAATCAATCATTTAGCAATTTGCCGTTATCTTGCTGACATCTTACCTTAAAGAACAGTAGAGCACAGGAACATGTCCTTCAGCCCAGGAAGCCTGCACTGAACATGCTGCCTTTCTAAACTTACAAAAATAGATATCATTCTACTCCCTGCCTACTCATATATCTGTAAAGATATCTCTGTAACGTTGCTATCGTGACATCTTCTACAGCTTTCTCTGTCAGCGAAGTCCAGACACTTTCATGTTCTGGGACCGAAAGGAAAAACTTGCTTCTCATATCACCTTCAGACTTTCCCCCTTCCAATTAAAACCTATAACCCCGAGTAAATAATGTATCCACCTTGAGAGAAATTCTCCAAGTATCCATCCATCAACTAAGTTTGTTAAAGGTCTATCAAATAGCTCATCAGCCACTGATATCCAATTGAAATAAAAAGTTTGTCCAGTTTCTCCTCAGGGCTAATATCATATAAAAAAAGTAATATCCTGTTAAACGTTTTTCAAACCCTCTCCAATACTTCTACATCCTTTTGTTGACCTGACAATCAGTACAGTACACAATATTCCAAATGTACCCAAAATGAAGTTCTATGCAGCTGCAACATGACCTGTGAAATTGTATAATCTCGTTCGCATTGATATGCACAAGCATGTGATAGGTCTTCTTGACCACACGGTTGACCTGTTGCCATTTTCATGGAACTCCTGACCTATACGCTTAGATCACTTCGGATGTTGAAGCTATATGGAGTTCTACCGTTTACTGTATGCTTCTCGCCTGCAGCAGCTCTTTCTTTTAAATGCATTGCCTCACAATCGCCCAGTTTAAATGACATCTCCCTTTCTCTATCCAAATCTCCCGCCAACGTATATCCTGCTGCATTCTGTGCCAATCATCCTCACAATCCGCAACATGCCCAATCTATTCACAGACTTCCAATCACAAAAACACCCTTCCACCACTCCCCTGTCTTCTATGACCAAACACTTCTTTACCCAACTTACCGAATGACCACTGATTCAATTTGACTTCACCTTCTGAATGACCCTGCAATAAGGAACCACAACAAAACCTCCATAAGGTCCATATGATCATCATTCTGCCTCATGCCGTTATCAATCACCTTTTGCCATTTTCCCAACATATTCAATAAAGTTTGTAAAACACGATCGCCCCCACACAAAGCCATGTTGCCTTCCATTAATAAGTCCAAATTTTACCTGATGTGAACTAAACTTAACTCTAAGAATCACCATCAATTCAATTTCCCTACCACCATCTTAAGTATCACCGAGTTGAAATTTCTTGGATTATCCGTGTTGCATATTCAAACAGGAAATAACCATTTGCTCTTCGCCAGTATTCTGGGAGCTCTCCTGCGACGGAAGACCATACAAAGAGTGTGTATAAGGGCCCAGCAGTTCACCCCTTCGCGTCCCTCACTATTTCAGGGTTGATCCCGACATATCCTGTGGACTTGCTCATCCTATTGCTTTTCAAATCACACAGCAAGTTCTCAGCTTTTAAACATTCAAGTGCTGTCAACAATATCAACATATCCTTTTCTAGACTCACCATCCACATAACCTTCTCCTTTTTGAAGACCGATACAACATATTCATTGAGGACGTCTGCAATTCATCCAGCTCCACGCATTAATTCCTTCCATTGTCCTGGAGTTGACCTACTTTACCCGGACATCTTCTTAATCCTGAAAAGAAAAACCGATTTGGGAGTTTTCCTTTTCCCAAAGTCATTTCATGGTTCCTGTTAGCCCTCCAAACTCCTTGTTAACGTTTCTGTTTTCTGATTTTCATGTTTTTCGAGGTATCCGACTGTCTTTAGTTAAAAACTCTCAGAAGTGTCTCCTTTGCGTTTTAACTAAGTTCACAATTTTTCTTGTTCCCAAAGGGTCCCAAAAATTGTCGGCCATCCCACACTCTCCAGATGACCAGATCTCAAATTTCGAAATATGGTAACATCAAAAAGGGCCTGAGGGGCTTCTCTGGCAATTCTCCCAGATTCATCGCTATAGAGGACATTACTGAGGTTCCTTTAAGCTTCAAATCAAATTCAGAAACTATACGAAAATTCTGCATCGAAATGTGGTTTCTATTGATTGCATTTAATGTTCTTTACTTGACGTGTTTTAATTTTCTATATTGAAAAGAAAACTGCTAAAGTTCACTTGAAATCTCTTGCCAGCATAATTTCACAAATGCGGTTTGCTTTCTAATTTATTTTTGGATCTCATCCATCCACAACCCTCTGTCTGACATTAGTGAATGCTTTTAGGCTTCGCAAAATGCCTGGATTTTGCAGCCTGACCGTTCTGACTTTTGGGAAAATGCTTTCTCAGAGCCACTTTAATCTCCACTCTGACTCTGATTCATCTATTCATTGTTGTTTCCTGTTCAGTTGAATGCCATTTTTTCTCAGCTGAATAAAATGAGACTGGTCATACTAAGACATCAGCTATTAGTCTCACCTTATTATTTTCAATGTTTATGTGAGACTCAAATGGATTATGGTCACATTTCACAAAATGCTGCGCTTTCCTTTCCATATGACAGTGGTAATGAATGTTGGATGCTGCTGAAGAAGTGCCATGGGAATTACAGCAGCTTCAGAGTGTTGGTGGTGGAGGGAGGGAGTGATTGTGGATGGGGACCAATCAACTAGGTTGCTTGTTCTCGGACTGTGTCAACCTGTTTGTGTGTTTTTGGAGCTGCACTCATTCAAATAAGTGTATAGTAATCTATCATATTCCTTACTTGAGACTCAGATAGTGGACAAGCTTTCCAAAGACAGGAGAAAAGTTACTAGCTGCTGGTTTCCTAACTTCTGATCTGAAATTATAACCAGAGCAGCTGAGTGGCCTTGGAATAATCTGAAAATGTCCGTGCTCACGGATTCAGCAAAGTGATTGTATTAGATGTCAAATGGCAATGGTTACATGGTTTATGATGGTTATTGACTCGCATTTGTGTTGTATAAATGTTACTTCCTGTTTGCCAACCCAAGCCTGGCTTTCGGCCAAGTCTCGTTGCAGATGGACCTGCACTAATTTTGTGATTTGAGGAATTGGGAATTGTAACATCATGAACTAACTTCATCACATCTGACCCTAAGAAAGACGGAGCATGCAGATGGGTAGTTTTCTCATGTACCTGCTGCCTTTGTCCATAGCGATGACCGATGGTTTGTAAAGAACTATCTAATAAGCCTTGTTGCATTTCATGATTTGGTCAGTGTATAATGCTGAGCATCAGCGGTGGAGGTAATTAATGTCTGTGGAAGCTACAGTAATCAAGTGGACAGGTTTTATCGTGAGTTATTCTTGGGAAGTAACCCTCGTTCGCTTTGGCGACAGGCTTTCCGTTATCAGCAGGTGAATTACACACTGCAGAATTCTGAGCCTCTGTCACGCTCTTGACAGCAGTATCAATCAGAACACGCAGGATGCTGATAAACACACGGTTGGGGTCTCAGTGGCGGTAATGCTACTGAATATCAAAGAAGGATAGTTTGATTCGATATTTCGGAATTTGTCTCGCATTTCTTTGGCCTGAATACTATTTGTCATGTAAAGCTGGAAGTTTTCCAAGTCTTGTGACACATGGACAATATCAGCATCTGTAGAATGTTGTAATCAGTGAACATCCCTTCTTCCGAACGTGGGATAGGAGGGAGGATTATTTCAGCAGTTGGAAATGTTTCAGCCTCGAACAGCCTCTTTCCTAAGGCTTGGCTGTAGAGCTCTCATGGAGCTTGAATTACTGACACTGACTTGCTGGTGATAATTCCATACAGGAGTGCACTTTCTACCGTTGCCAACTAACTATAATTTTACTCAGACCCATATTGTCACACACTACGAAATGATGTCACGATGTTGCGAGTAATTGCTTTCACTGCCACTTTGAAATTTCATCGTTTAGAACTAACGTTTCAATAGGGTCAGGTTTTGATTGAGCCTAACAGGGAACTAACTGAATGCCAATGAGCAGGTTATTGCTGATAGCTCAAATTATTGCTGGCACCTTCTTCACATGGCGTAGTGAGGTGCTGCAATGCAAGTGTCCTGCTTTTTGCTTACAGGACAAACTTGGGCCCGTTAACATATTATTGGTAGAAGAGAGTGTTCTTCCTGGAATAGAGCAGCCTGGCTGAGAATATGTCGATGTCTGGAGTTAAATCACGGTTTCAAGTGTCTCCAGTCATTTTTGTTCACATTGTTTGGAGTGAATCCCATTGTCTGAAGATTTGGGTCTGAAATGCTGGGGCCGACATTAGGAGGCTGGAATGAATCATCTGCTCAGCCCTTCTGACTGAAGATTTTTAGAAGTGCAGCATGTTTGTTTTTTTTCCCCCCCAGATGTGCTGCCCTCTCCCAGAATGACGGATTTCATTGTTGGAGAGGAGCTTCTGCCTGCAATTGTCCCTTTCCTTGTCCATTATCATTTATGTCTGCATGAAGTAGGACTGCAGAGTTAGATCTTAACCATTGCTCTACGATCACTGAGCTCTGTTCATCAGTTACTGCTGATGCTGTTTCGCATGCAAATCTCACTTTATTGTATCTGAAGTCATTAAGAGCTTCTCCAAGTTATTCGCTCATACCATGGCCTGAATGGTGCGGCACCCGCCGTGCCCTTCTGCAATCTTCATTGAATCAGGGTGGATCCTTGGCTTGGTGGCTACTGTGGAGTGGGAGATATTCTGGACCGTGAGGCTTCAGACTGTTTGAGTTGTTCAGAGTATGATCCTTAACCGGTTTATGGCCCACTACACCTCATGGTCGCCTTTTTGTCAGGTGATCCATCTGTTTGTAGTGTACCCATTTCAGCACATGGGTTTCTACATAAAATGTTGGAGGGTCTACAAAATGTGAAGATGGCCCTTCTGGCCCACAAAGACTGTGCAGTGACCACGCTTTCCAATATAGTATACGGAGAGGTGCATCTGCAGATATCATATTGGTGACGATGTAGTCAATTTCATATTCCCCTTCTATATATTTCCTCATAACATGCCACAGAACTGTCTCGCAGCCATATGATCCAGCTTCAGTGCTGTACACTATAGGGACTGCATAACAAGAACTATATTTCCTCCCTCTGCCTAGCTTTGCCTTTGTTAGTAGGACAGAACTTACCAGAGTGGATCGTAATGTTGCCAGGACATAGTCTTTTTCACAGAATTCTGATTTACAGCCAATGTCTGACTGTCGCTTGATTTGTCTGTGGGAAATATAAAACAGGTCACTTTTACTTTTGTGCATTTTGTACAATAAAGTGTTATTATCCCTTATTTTCTAACATATCTTAAAATGGGTCAAACAGCATTATTTTTCAGTTGAAAACAATTCAAGTGAACAATAATTCAATTACCACAGTACGCACCTAAATACTAAATAATTCAGTGAATGCAGTAAACAGATTATTCATGTTCAGACAATTTTACAGTCAGCAAAGCTGTTAAAAATGACTGAGAGAAAAAAAGCCTGAATTCAGACACAGTATTACTGGCCCTTATCACTGCCTCCAAAATACTGGCCATCTCCAAAACTCTGTCCACCCAGCTTCCAAATGGGAACTGGCCAGTTAATCACAGAATCCTTCAAAGCAGATCAGTTAGACATATACCTGAAAATGGGCGAATGTGTGGGGCAGACTGTTCAATGCGCGATCACAGAGCTCCGTATTGAACCAAACGCAGTTCAACATGTGGAAAAGTCACCTAACAGCAAGCATGTTTTCCAAGTTTCTCTTTGCTGGTGTGCCAGCTAAACTTTGTAATTCTGTATTTTGGATCAGACCCGAATGAACGTGTTTTAAAGTTCATGGGCTCCTGCAGCACATGAGGCCTTACATCGAAACCCTCAGCTCCCATACCCAGTGTATGTCAGCTCCACAACGTCAGTATCCAAACAAAACTGTGCAACTACATTGATGGGCCAACATTATCCCAGCCCAACGTCCTTGTGTTTAACTTCAGCTCTAAATTTCGATGGAAATGGTTTCAGTTTTGATATAACCATTAGCAGCAAACTCTCTTTACTGCAGGTCCGACATCCTTTAATAATAACGACGTTTCGATTGTCCAATAAGCACAAAATCCACCCATTTATTCAGTTCAACTTTACAACAGCAGTAGGATGAAAATATGGCAAAAATCGCAGTAAGGAGCATGGAAAAGAAAGATCTCGTTACTACATTCAACAAGTTATTTTGAAGTGCAAGCACTTTAAAAATGTATAATTATCTTTCCTTGCATTAATATAATGTTAATATTCGATTCTCCTACTTGCCAGATTCTGTACGACCGGCTATGTTATCTTATGCCACATTGAACCGCTCCAGTCCATATCTGTAAGTGGATTTAAAATGCCATTAGGGAGGGAACTTTAAAAAAAGTGACATTGTAGGAACATCACTGTGTTTCCAATCAGGATGGCGTGTGGATTGGAACGGAATGCAAACATAGTGCTGTTTCCATGCATGTGCAGCACTTGTCCGTCTTAAAGTTGTAGTTTTAGTAGTCCTTTGTAAGGAGTCTTGGTAAACTTGACAGAGTTGGGTTCCAGTGGATAAAGCATCAAGCTTCATTAAAACAGGTAAATGCTTTTTTTCATTGCAAACACATTCAAAATGTGACTTACAGATGGTGGACACACTTTCAGAGATCATTAATTCACTAATTTCTGCAGTGTTCCTTGCCACTGAAATACTTTTGCCGCCAATTAGTTTATATTAGTTGAAAGGTGTGGTGCTGAAAAAGCACAGCATGTCAGGCAGCATCTGAGGGGCAGGAGAGTCGACATTTCAGGCATTAGCCATTCACAGGAATCGGTAATGAATCTGTATGGGCAGTCCAGTTTTGTTTGACGGTCATCCCATGTTTATTATTAGTTTGTGATTTCGGTCGTGGTCATCGCATTGAATGTTGTGGATTATGAATCAATTCTATATTGTTAGAGGTGATCCTTGTCAGGTATGTGTGTCACGCAAGTGTTACTTGTCACTTTGAAGCACTCGCTTACTTAGTTTGCATATGTCAGTAACCACGAATGGTGTTGAACACTGTCCTATTATTGCCAAACTTCCGCAATTGTGACGTTATTCTGTAAGGACAGTCATTTATGAAGCGGCTGAAGACTGTTGGGCATCGGATAGACACCATCCTTATAACTCACTGATAGTGTCCCTCCATCTGTGCTGGGGGTCAGATTTCCAATTCCACAGATGTGTGAAACATATCTTAACAGATTAATATTAAAATATATCCTCAAAGAGCTGAATGAAGACTTGGTTAGCTCAATGCGTTAGACAGTTGACAGTACAGCCAATAGTGTGGGTTCCATCAATGAGGAAGGCGATATGTTGGCACCGTCCTCCTCCTGTAAATTGCTTGATTATCCACAATTACTCACAAAGATTGCATGTGTCAGGATTGTAGAGATTAGGTCGCATTCATTGGTTAGCTGTGTCGATCACTTGCCGCTTACCTTATGTGGTTAGTAATGGATCCTGTTTGATAACTTCTCCTAATTTTGATCTGTACCTGAAGCTGCTCTTGGCAGCCCTTCCTGTATTCGACATTAAAGCAGTGCTTCCCCTGGCTTGATGGTCAGGGTAAAGTGAAGTGTAAGCCAGGCAGAGGTCGTGAAAATTCTGCTAACTACAGTTTTGCTTCTGCAGGTAATTACCTGAAACAACTCACACAACCCAGTGCTGAGTTACTAGACCTCTTCGAAGTCTGGGCCATTTAGCACAGGGACTCTCTCTCTCTCTCTCTCTCTCTCTCTCTCTCTATCTATCTCTGTCTCTCCCTGTCTCTCTCTCGCTCGCTCTTTCTCTCTCTCTCTCTCTCTCTCTCTCACACACACACACACACACACACGCGCGCACACAGTATTGACAATGTAAAAGTGGAGCTTGGTCACTAAAAATACTTCATGCGGTATTCACTGGGCCAATATGGTCATAGATCAATGTGTTTGCAGAGCGTAGAAAACTGAAGATGAGATAAAGGATGTTTTTCTGTTAGTTGTTCTCTACCCAACTGGTGTAGACCAATCTAGAAGCTATGTCATTTTGTACCTGACGATCTGGATCAGCAATACTGATGCTGGAGTTGGATGAACATTGCACCATTCAGGTTAACGGGCAATAATTACTCTTACTTTACAGGAAATAGGCAACTGGGTGACCGTCATGGAAGGGTTAGGAAAAATGACAGACTATGCAGGGATCACCTGTGGCAGTTTCCTAAATAATAAGTACACTTTGGTTAAAGTTGGGCTGGATAACTGACCCGGGAAAGCCACAGCGGCCAAGTCTCTAACAGTGGCCCTTGCTCTGTGGCTTAAAATGAAACCGGGCAGGATAGGAGAACAACAGTGGTAGGAGAATCAATGTTAAGGGGAACAGTCAGGAGATTCTGTGGTAATGAGCGAAACTCCCCGATGGTATGTTGCCTACAGGGTTCCAGGTTCGGGGATGTCTCATATCGAGTCTACAGAAGAGGAGGTGGAGCAGGCAGAGTTCCGAGCACACATTGGTAATGGCATCAGTGATAACATGATCCAATTCTTCTGGCAGCACATTCCATTTGCGTAACACACTCAGTATAAGAAGCGGAAATGACCCTCTGGTTCCCCTTTACGCTGTCCATTCTAATTTCAGAGACGTCCTCGAATCCCCGCTTAGCAAACCTTGGGAAATGACTGAATGGCTTCACCCTATTCATGCCTCTCCTATCTTATACACTTCTGTATGATCCTCCTTCAGTCTCCCACAAATGTCATAGCTTGTGCATGGACTCTCCCCATAACGGAGACTTTGAGTCCAGTCAAAATTATTATAAATTTCTTCTGTACTCTTCCAAGTTTAAAAACATCACTCCTGGTGAAAGAATGAGAATCAATTTTGTTCAGTTGGTTGGATCTTTGGTTTACAGAAGAGTGTGATGCCAACAGCGAGAGTTCGAATTCCCATCAACTGGTTGAAATTAACATGAAGGACTTTACTTCTCATCCTCGTCCCTCGCCTGGGATCTGGTGCCCCTTAGGTTACTTCTCACAAATGAGAGCAGTACCTTTGACCTAGTAAGAGCATGGCGACACAACAATAGCAAGATTACCAACACTGAACACAATACACCAAGTACAGCCTTAAAAACGTCCTGTAAAACTGCAACTTCATTTCCCAGATTCTGCAATCGGAACCCTAACTGATGAGGCCGGTGTGCCATAAGCATTTTCCACTACCCTGTCTACTTGCAACTCTACTTTCAGAGAACTTTGCACTTGGAATCCAAGGTCACTGTTCTGTTACATGACCTACGATCCCTAACATTCACCATGAAACTCCCACCTTGATGTGTCTTTCTAAAACGCAAGAACTCACACTTGTCTAAATGAAATGCCATTTGTCCTTTTTCTGCCCACTTCCCCGATGCGCAAGATCCTGCTGCAATTTCGGATGGCCTTGCTCAATCTCCAAAAAACCGCCTACATTTGTACTATCTGCAAAATTGCGAAGCATGCTTTATACATTGGCGCCCAAATCAGTGTTCCACATAACAAACTGTAATGGACCAAGTGCCATCCCCTGACGCACTCCACTATTCACGGCCTCCAGTCCGACAAGCAACCTTCACTATTGACGTCTAATTCAGACCATAAATCCAATTTTGCATCCAATATGAAAGGTTCCCTTGGCTTCAGGTGATCGATGCGTCCAGCGGAGCTTGCCATTTGGAATTCCATCAAAGGCTTTACTGAAATCCAAGAGACTATGTCTACCGCCCTCTGAAAAAGTGAGGACTACAGATGCTGGAGATCAGAGTCCAAACGTTTAGCAGAAGGAGAACCACAGCCCGCCAGGCAGGAATGTCCTAATGAAGGGCTTAGGCCACAAACATCGATTCTACTGCTCCTCGGATGCTGCCTGAACGGTTGTGCTTATTCAGTGCCACACTTTTTGACGTCTACTGCACTGTCCTCGTCAACTTTCCTGGTCTTTCTCAAAGAACTTTAACGAATTTGTCAGGCATGATCTTCCACTCACAAAACCATAGTGACTGCTCCTAACCAAACCCCTTGTTTGCAAATGCATGTGTGTCGTATGCATCAGAAATTTCTCCAGTAACTTAAATATCACATATGTTAAGCTTACTGGACTATAGTTCAAGATTTTTCTTTGCAACCCTGTTTGAATAAAGATACAACATTTGCTACTCTCCATTTTCTGGGACCTCACTCGTGGCTAAAGATGATGCAAAAACATCAGCCAGCGCCTCAACAATTTATTGTGTGGCTTTCTTGCTGTGTTTTTGGTTATATCTGGTCAGAAGCAGGAGATGTATCCATCTTCACCCATTCCAAAAACTCCAACACCTCCTGTGCTGTTATATTGGCTGTCACCAAGACCTCACCACTAACTTCCCCAACTCCACAAATCTTCTTTTCTTTCTCCACGGCAAACACTGGGGAGAAATATTCATTTAGGACGCCGCCCATCTCCTGCGGTTCCACACATGCATGCCCACTTTAGTCTTTGAAGAGTCTTATTCTGACTCTCATTTTTTCCCCCTGAATATACTGAAGAACATGTTTGGACTCACTCAAAACTTTTTTTCAGCCAAGGTTATCTCGTGTATTCTTTTCACCCTCCTGATGTCCTCCTTCAGTAAACTTCTGTATCTCCTATATACAACCAGTGATTCCCTTCATCCCAGCTGCCTGTACTTGAGACATGACTCCTCCTTTTTCTCAGATCAGAGCCTTAATATTGCTTGTCATTCAGGATTCACTATTCCTGCAAAACATGCTCTAAATCTTGAACGCCAGCTGTCTCACGTTTAAAGGTCTCCCACTTGCAAGAGCTCCCTTTGCCTGAATGCAAATTTCTCTAATCAACAAGTGCAAGCTCCTGTCTAATTCCATCAAAATTCACCTTGCCCCAATTTAGACCTTAAACTTGTGGACCAGTTTTGTCCCTCTCCATGACTGCGTTAATCTTAATATAAGCTTGTTCATCGATCTCAAACTTCCTGCCCTCTGTCCACTCCATCACGGTCCTGCCATTTTTTAACCAAGAGAAGATCGAGTTTTGCTCTTTCCTGAACAGGACGCTACACATACCGCTTGAGAAAACTTTCCTGAACACACTGAACAAATTCCACCCTTATCGCTGTGGCAGTTCCAGGTTACGAAATTAAGGGTTTGGTTAAGAAAACGAGCGGTGCATAAGTTACGTATAGACAGGATAGATCAAGTGAATTCTTAGAAGGGTATAAAGACAGTCTGAGTATACTTCAAAGGGAAATCAGGAAAGCAAAAGTGGGACATGAAATAGCTTTGGCAAATAGAATTAAGGAGAATCCAAAGTGTTTTTACAAATACATTAAGGACAAAAGGGTAACGAGGGAGAGAATAGGGCCCTCCAAGATCAGCAAGGCGGCCTTTGTGTGAACCTGCAGAAAGTGGGTGAGATACTAAATGAATATTGTGCAACAATATTTACTGTGGAAAAGGATAGGTAAGATATAGGCTGTAGGGAAAGAGATGGTGACACCTTGAAAAACGTCCATATTACAGAGGAGGAAGTGGAAACGGGAAAGGTGGAAACATCCCCAGGACCTGATCAGGTGTACCATCGAACTATGTGGGAAGCTGGAGAAGTAATTGCTGGGACTCTTGCTAAGAAACAATAGTTACCGGTGAAGTACCAGAAGACTGGAGATTAGCTAACGTGGCGTCATTGTTTAAGAAGGGTTGTAAGGACAATCCAGGGAACTATAGACCAGTGAGCCTGAAGTCGGTGGTGGGCAAGTTGTTGGAGGGAATCCTAAGGGAAATGATGTACATGAATTTAGAAAGGTAAGGACTGATTATGGATAGTCAACATGGCTTTGTGAGTGGAAAATCATATCTCACAAACTTGAGTTTTGTGAAAAAGTAACAAAGAGGAATGATGTGGGCAGAGTGGTGAATGTGATCTATATGGACTTCACTAAGGCGTTCGACAAGGTTCCCCGTGGGAGACTGGTTAGCAAAGTTAGGTCTCACGGAATGCAGGGAGAACTAGCCATTTGGATACAGAACTGGCTCGAAGTTAGAAGACAGAGAGTGGTGGTGGAGGGTTGGTTTTCCGACGGACGGCCTGTGACCAGTCGAGTGCCGCAAGGATCAGTGCTGTGTCCTCTACTTATTGTCATTTATAGAAATCATTTGTTTGCAAGCATAAGAGGTACAGTTAGTAAGTTTGCAGATGACACAAAAATTGGAGGTGTAGTCGATAGTGATGAGAGTTACCTCAGATGTATCATGATCTGCATCAGTACACCAATGGGCTGACAAGTGGCTGATGGAATACAATTCAGATAAATGTGAGATGCTGCATTTCCGGCAAACAAATCTTAGCTCGACTTACACACTTAATTATAAGGTCACAGGGAGTGTTGTTGAAAAAAGAGACCTTGGACTGCAGGTTCATCGATCCTTGAAAGTAGAGTCCCAGGTGGATAGGATTGTGAGGAAGGTGTTTGTTAAGCGTTCCTTCATTGGTCAGATTATTGAGTACAGTAGTTGGGTGGTCATGTTGCGGCTGTACAGGACATTGGTAAGACCACTGTTGGAATATTTCGTGTAATTCTCGTCTCCATCCTGTCGAAAAGATGTTGCGAAACTTGAAAGTGTTCATATAACATTTACAAGGATGTTGCCAAGGTTGGAGGACTTGAGCTATAGGGAGAGGCTGAACAGGCTCGGGCTATTTTCCCTGGAGCGCTGGAGGCTGAGCGGGGGAACTTATAGAGGTTTACAAAATTATGAGAGGCAAGGATAGGATAAATAGACAAAGTCTTTCCATTGGGATCGGGGAGGCCAGAACTAGGGGACATAGGTTGAGGGTAAGAGGGGAAAGTTATAAAAGAGACCGATGTGTCATCTTTTTCACACAGAGGGTGGTACGTGTATGGTATGAGTTGCCAGAAGAAGTGGTGGAAGCTGGAACAATTGCAAAATTTAAAATGTATTTGGATGGGTATATAAATAAGAATGGTTTGGCGGTATATGGGCCGGTTGTGGTAAGGCTAGACTAGATTGGGTTGGGATATCTGTTCGGCTTAGATGGGTTGGATCAAAGGGGCTGTTTCCATGCTGTTCACCTCTATGAAAATGTAAGTGCCCTAGTGTGGCAACCCTGTTGTTCCTGCACGTCTCTCCAATTCCCCTGTATATTTGTTCTTCTAATTGTCATTGACTACTTAGGGGTCATTATGACGACCCAAATAACGTCAGCATCCCCTTCTTATTTCTTAGCTCCACCTATAAAGCCTCACCATATGAACCTTTAGTGTGGATCACACACATCCTCCCTCCCCCAACCTAATTTTGGTTAAACTCTCCTTCTAACAGAAGACAACCTGGTGGCCAAGGTATTGACCCCCACCTCCAGTGCAGATGTAACACGTCTTACTTGAACGTGTCACCTCTGCCCCAGGAGAGATCTTAAAAAATCTTAAAATTTGAATCCCTGTCCCTTGGCCCACTTCTTTAACCACGCATTTATTTGCCATATTGTCTTTTTCTTGCCCTCACGAGTACGTGTCGCTGGAAGTCATTTGGAGATTATCACCATCTGATAATGCTTATCACCAAACTGATGTTTAACTTTTTCTTAGCTCTCTATCATCACACTGCAGGGACTTACCTCTACTTCTACCTATGCCATTTTGGCCACTACACAATGAAGTCTGTTTGCTCATCCACCCCCTTGAGAATGTTCTTCAGCTGCTCTGACACATCCAAGAACCTGGCACCTGGGAGGAAACAACAATCCTGTATTTCATAATGCAGCCACAGAATATCCAATCTGTCGCCCTACGTATTGAGTCTCCTGTCACTTATGGCCTGTTTATCTTTATCCTTTCCTGCTGTGCACCAGAGCCAGCTGTAATGTCAACAGCCTGACGACTGCTGCTCTCCCTGAACGGTCATCCCCCAACAGTACACAAAACGGGATACAGGCGCATGTTTTCAAGTGTAATGTCCAAAGGAGATCCATGCTCTCTTTGCCTTTTCTGCTGGTCACACTCTCTACTACAGTCTGCGCGTACCTGAGGTGTAACGACCACTGTAAAGTACTTATCTATGATGCGCTCAGCACCTTGGCATGATTCAGAATTCATCCTGATCCAGCTCCCTAACACGGTCTCCCAGTAGCTGCAGGTGGTACTCTTCACACCCGTGAAGTCATCAGGGAAAATGGAAGTCTCCCTGAGATCTTACATCCAGCAGGATGTATGTGATACTCTCTAACTTCCGGCTCAACTGCTGTAAGACCAAAGAACGAATTTAAAATTACTTTATTTGAGTTTACCTGTACCTTCTGCTGAGCTGCTGCTCTCCAAAGCATCGTGAGGCAAACCTTTCTACTCAGGCTGCTAACAAAAAAAATGCAATGCGTCACTCTTGCCCTTCACATTTAGCTTCGTTCAGGGAAGGAGGGAGAAACTATAGCGATGTTGTGTTTGGGTCTTAAGCACTCCTTGACACCAGGCTCATGACGATCTGCGCTCCAGTGTAGGCAACTTGTTGGCCATGGAGGAAGTCTTGCTGAGGTCTTCCTTCTGGTAACAGCTCATTCGCTGATTCAAATCTTGACCATGGCAGCCAATCCGTGCTGTCACAGTCCTTTGACCACTGACCACTTGAAACCAGTCACATATTCCCAATCACTTTGTTCAGTACAGTATTTGCCACAATCAATCTTCACTGCACTATTGGGTCGACATCTCTGATACCGTAAACAATAGAGCGTACAAGATTGTAGCAGAACTAGACCATTCGCCACATCGAGTGAAAAATAAGAACAAGTAACAAAGAACAAAAAAATGTGCAGTCCAAGAATAAGTCCTTCAGTCCTCTAAAGCTTTTTTGATCCAAACCCATTGTTTAAACCTGTCGGCCAATTCCTAAGCATCTGTACCCCTCTGCTCTCCACCTACTCATGCATCTGTCCAGCCAAATCTTAAAAGAATCTACTGTGCGTGGCTCCACAACCTCTTCTAGCAACGCGTTCCAGGCACCTACCACCCTCAGCGAAAAGTATGTGTCGCGTGTATCACCCTGGAACTTTTCACCTGTCACCTTTAAAGCCGGGACTCTCGTTATTGAAACGTTCACCCTGCGGAAAAGAAAATAACCCATCTTCATCTACCCTGTCTATACCCTTCATGATTTTGTAGTTATCAGTCAAGTCCCCCATCAATCGCCTTTATTCTAATGAAAACAATGCTAACCTACTTAACCTCTCCTCACAGCTTGCAATTTCCATACCAGGCAACATCCTCGTAGAACCTCTCTGTACACTCTCTCCAAAGCATCAACATCATTTTGGTAATGTGGTGACCAGAACTGTACACAGTATTGTAAATGCGGCCGAACCAATGTCTTGTACAAATTTAACATAACCTGCCGCTCTTAGACTCAATACCCCGTCCGCTGAAGGCAAGCATACCATATGGATTCCTGACCACTCTACCCGTTTTTTGAGCAACCTTCAAAGTACAAAGGACCTGAACTCCCAGAGCTCTCTTTTCATCAATCTTTCTCAAGACTCTTCGGTTTACTCTATAATTCCCTGTCGGATTAGACTTTCCAAAATACATCACCTCACATTTGCGTGGATGAAAATCCATCTACCACTTATCGGCCCAAGTCTCAAGTCTATCCATATTCTCCTGTATTGTTTGACAATCCCCTATGCTTTCTGCTACTCCACCAAACTGCATGTCATCTGCACACTTGATAAACATACCAACAGTGCTAATCATGGGTGTCGGACTGGTTGGACATGGTCAGAATTCATCCGACAACAGCATATAGTCAAACAGGATTATATGAAATCACAAGCTTTCAGAACGAAACCCTGCATGATGAAGAAGTAGGGCTCCAAAAGCTTATGATTTTCAGTAAGTCCGTTGTGTTTACAACTTAGAGTCTTGCGATTTCTGCCTTTGTGAATTACAGTCCAACCCCAGCACTTTCGCAAGGGAGACTGAGTCTGAATGCAGGCAGAGGGCTAGATCAGCGGCAGATACTCTGGTGCTTCAAGTGATCATTCAAATCCGTCTTCAGTGCTGTGATGGTTCCTAACTGAACCACTGTTCCAAGCAGCAAGTTACAATCTCGCAACACATTATGAGTAAAGTAAACCAGACTTAAACTTTTTGCCGACTAAATTTTTGCCTCGGACCTTGAAGTTACGGTGATGGACCTCATTACTAAGGGCGATTTTTTCTTCTTTATTTCCATAGTTAGTCATATCCTTGGAAAAGTCGATCAGTCAGACCTGATTACCCCTTGACAAAGGCTTGCTGATATTCGCTTATTCATTGTCATCTCGACAAGTGGGGAACATTTGTGTCCCTCATAATGTTTTCCAGAACAATTCTTGGCACTGATATTAGACACACAGGCCGATAGTTCCCTTGTTTATCCCGTATACATTTCCTGAACTAGAGCACATAAGCTGTTTTAAAATCATCAGGAACTTCTGTGTCGAGAGAGGATTCGTAAGTTCATGTCATGGCCTTTTTAGCTTCCTCCTGAGCCTTCCACAGCTCGTAGAGATGCAGTTAATTGAAGCCTGAGCATGAATTCACTTTCAAGCCTGAAAGAACCGTGAATACTTCCTCTCATTTCCATTGTAATTTGTTCAGTTAGATCATAGTCCTGTCTCCACACTGTCTGCCACTTTGATTCTCAATTGACAGTGTTCTTTATCTGGTTGCCTTTTTGCCCCGAATATTCCAATGAAATACATTTGGAATTTCTTTGAATTCCTAAAATTTACCAATAATAAATAGGAAAGATAAATTGTGAAATGATTTGGAATGGGAATCCAGGAGAACGTCTCAGAATCACGGATGCTTCACAGTGAGTTTACCCAATAGCTCCAGGTCTCCATAGCGGTTAGCCAGTGGCTGCAGTTGGACACAATACTTGTGCGCACAGCCATTAACAACACGAGAAACATCCTTTAATTCCCGCATTGTAAAACAGAAAAAACACGAGGGCTTTGAGGTCTCCTGTCATAACTTGTTTCTAAATTAAGCTTGTTACTCCCTTTACAGGGAATCCAAAAACGCTGGTGATCTTCCTTCATTTCAACCATTTGTGTTATAATCAGTACGTTAGCTGATATATTATCGTTTAAAATTTGTGTGAAAACTTTCCTGATGAAGGGGTTATGCCCGAAACGTCGAATTTCCTGTTCCTTGGATGCTGCCTGACCTGCTGCGCTTTAACCAGCAACACATTTTCAGCTCTGATCTCCAGCATCTGCAGACCTCACTTTTTACTCTGTGAAAACATTCTGCAAGTATCAGTTACTGGTTGGTTGGTTTGATTGGGTCCATGGCACCTCCTGAATACATAAGACTGAGATTGAGAATTACATTCAATATTTCAGCGTGACCGTGTTCTTGTCTCACCACCGTCTGTCTTCATCCAACTCCAAAGCACTGTCATTGAGCTAATAAGTTGTCACAGTGCAACCTTTTGTACTTGCATTGTCTGCTAACATCCACAGTGCCCTTACCCTCTTGAACTACTCCAATGCAGGTCCAGTGCGACCTCAGGGAACAGTACATCATTTTTAAATTCAGCCCTTAAAACAGTTCAGAAACAAGGATGTGGATCACTCCGCATGATAGGGTATGGGGATCTGAGATGACAAGGAGTTCTAAAATCAACTTTGTAGTCTGTAGGAATAAGGAGTTGATACGTTAAAATCATGAATGTCTGACTGAGACTAAATATGACACTGATTCCAAATAGTTGAGCTGTAAGCTGGACAAGTCTGTGCTCCCTCTCAGGCCAATCTCTACTCGAACATCCGCACGACCTAGAAATGAGCACATAGCTCCAGGGTAATCTCAGAACAAGTATGGACTTCTTGCTGCTTTCTGATTGACCATTATATCAGGCATATTTTCTCACAGACGAACCAGATAAATCATTATCGTTCCACAGTTAAATGCCATTGATATTCAGATGCTGGTGACACTGCTGACTGTCAGAACTTGTACTCTGATTACGGTCTCAATAATTCTCAAATAAGATCCTGTAAAACTAATTTACGAAAGAAGAATCAATGTCTGTCCAGGATAGAAACCGTCAAAAGGTTAAGGTTTATCTTGGTTTTAGTTTGCTGTGTAATTGCTCCTCTTCAAATCATCCCATACTGCCCTCCCAGGAAGAGGTCGTTTGCACGCACTTTGCTGTACATTGCCCCAAATAAAATTAGCGACAGTAACCTGAGGCCGACCACCAACTGAGACACACAGCCATTTTCGTGTTTACTGGAAAGGAAAGCCGGGAGTCTCTAATTCAGGTTTACTGGCCTGCACTGGGTATTCACAAAATTCCCAATCCTGACAGATTCCATGTCCCTCCTGATTTCCACTGGATCTCCCACTTATCCCGTCTCCTCTTCCAACAATCATTCCTCGTGCCAGTCACGTGGTACTGTGCCAACAATCTTAATGGTCACGTATGGTGCTGCTAAACCCGCCCCATTCATTCCCAATGGTTGGAGGACAAGCCACTTCTGATTTCACCGCCAGCGCTGTCTACACTCTTCACATTTGTCTAAAGCCCCATTGTGATCTGACAGTGAGATCATCTCTCTCTCAATCCTGGATTGTCCTTCACCATTAAAAGTGAAAGGGTCAGTATCACAGACCACAGCGTCTGGTGGCATTCAGCCCAGTCGGGATATCCTGTCTTTCGCTGGAGATGTTGCAAATCTGCTCCAACTCCCCTGCAATTTAACCATAGCTTTCAAATCATTAATTGGAGAATTAAACTCCACAATTAATTTGAGAATAACTGCTGAATATGTACCTAGTTGTTATTCAGAATGTTTCACATGCTCATAAATTGCTGAATGAAATAATCATCACATTGACAATCGACAGTATTTGCCAGTTGCCGAAAACTGTAGATCAAAATTTTCTGCAATTTCTCTTTCTCTCTGAAAATTAACTCTACTCGAAACGAATCTGCACCTCAAATGCATGCCTGCTTAACCTTCACAGCTCCAAAGGGAATTATAGTTTCTGCTGACTCTCAATTATAAAAGAAAACAAATTCATCTCAATTTTAACTTTACAATTGGGTGCAGTTTTTCCTACGCATATCCATGTGCATTGGCCAGCTTTATTTGACTTGTAGAAAGACTTGCAGAACTGCCTTCTTGAACTCTGCAATCAATCTCACGTAAGTACATCACAGAGCTGTTTGGAGGATCTCGCAATCCTTTCATTCACTGTAATCTCATTTCGCCTCACAGCTCTCACTATCCAATCATTTCCTACAGTATCGTAAATCTTCATATCTCTGTAATCACCTCCAGACTCACAATCCTCCTTCTCTGATCAATCTGTTCCAGCCTCAGAGTTCTCATTATCTCGAATATTTACTCCAGGCTCAGAAACATCCACATCTTCGTTACATTCTTCAGCCTCATAACTCTTCAGATCCCTGTAATCTCGTGCAGCTTCATAACCGTCGTATTCTCTTATCCCATCCAATCTCACAAATCTCTGAGATGTATGCTTTCTTCTAAAAACAAATGTATGTGGATGTCGCATTTTAATTCGCTTAATAATGGTGCACTTTCAGTTTCCTATGTTCCGAGCTCCAGAATCTCCTTCTGAACTGCTCCGTCTCTCTACCTCACTTTATCCTCAATTTTACACACAAGAGGAGCAATATATACCTAAAGATGCTGAAATAGGCCTTCATCAGAATGGGATATAATGCTCAATTCACCGATCGCCAGTTCCAATATGCTGCAACGAAAAGCCAAAATGACCTCCGCAAAAGAGAGATACAGGACATGACTGGTTGAGGACATATCATGCTCCAGTACTTCCCCTAAGGGGAGAAAAACGTCATGTTCTTCACGACAGATGAATATCTCGCCAAGGTAATCCCTACACCATCATTTCTCACCTTCAAACAAACACCAAATTTTAAACAGACCGTCGTTCGCAGCAAACTATCCAGCCTTCACGACAACATGCAATACACCACACAACCCTGTCACATCAACCTCTCCAAGACATGTCTGATCATCGACATTGTCACTATCTTTGCACCACACAATCCTGTCACATTAACCTATGTAAGCCGTGTCAGGTCATCGACATTGTCACTACCATTGCACATGGGAACACCACCAACATGTGCATGGCAGTCACCCATGTTGTCAATCTTATACATTGCAGGTAAGGATGCCTCGAGGCATGGTACATTGCCAAGAACATGCGGAGTTACACTAAAAGATGAATTAAAACTGCGCAACAATTGCCAGAAAAGAATGTTGCCTCCCACTTGTGGAAAGTTTCAGCGATCAAGAGCATTCAGCCTCCAACCATCGGGCAAGCAAACTCTAAGGCAATCTTTGAGATACACAGCAATGCAGAACCGCCGAGCAGAAACTGTAAATTCATAATCCATGCAGCTGACCTCAACTCTAATCTTGGGTGCACTTCACGCTACATGTACCCCACCCTACTGTCCTGTATCTGTAAATACTTCCTTACTGTCCTGTTTTAACAACATCACCTGACAATCAGTTATGATCTTTCTACCTGAATTAATTGGAACAGTTTTGGATTACATGTTACTTCGGTTAGACCCTCGGCATGTGACTTCAAAATGTCAGAGAATTTTCCAATTATGAAATTGACCCGTTCGTTTATTTCACACACAGTGGGAAGAGGTCAATGAATGCTCAGCACAGATAGACTGCTCTGCACTGATGAGTCATAAATTCTTCACCAGATTTCTAGAGGGTTCCAAGAGATTCATTGTTGACTGCCAGTCAATACAGGAGTTACCATTGATAATCGGTAGAATCCTGTCCGAAATGTCTCATAGGGCTAAGGTCATTCATGTTGAGTAGTTTGGTACCATTTTGTCTGCGGAAGTATTGTGTCGGCAGGAATCTCATGGAGACACAGAGAACCTTCGAGGCTTCTGGTGGTGCAGTGCCATTGTGAGGGAGAGAATCCCATTAGTTCATCGTCCCATCTACAAATTGAGTCCTCAGTCGCATTATGGAGAGGCCCTCTTTTCTCTCGGGTCAAAATGGCTTCTGTGTGCAAAATAGCTTGTCAACAAAATGATTTTGCCTTCTCCCATATAAAAATATTATGTTATTCCAACCATGTGGCTTGTCTCCAACACCACTGTACTTTTAATAATTTTTTTAAATTTTCTGTCTGCCTCACTTAATCGAATATTAAGTAATCCCTTTGCCTGCTATTCAAATATTGATAATTTACTCACAACGTCTGACACTTTTGATTACCAAGAGGGAGTTACTATTCAAACTATCAAAACTCCTGTCACACCATGAGTACAATATTTTGATATGTCTGCCTATAAATTCTGTGCCTGTATGGTTCTCCCCAAATTACCCGACGAAGGAACAGCGCTCTGAAAGGTTGTGGTTTCAAATAAGCCTGTTAGACTAAAACCTGGGGTCGGGTGACATCTGAGATTGAGAAATCCAGCTTCAGAGACAGCAGCTTTAAAGGAATCTCAGCTGGTGTAGTCATCAGTGGAAGTGAATCGCTGGCTTCATGGAAAAGTGAGATGTCCTGGGCACAAATACTGGGCGACTGCCGCTTTTTGTTTGTCTTGCGATTTGCCAAATCGGCCGATCAGCTTTCTGAAAAAAATATTGTGCTTCGTTAGGCCTGCCTGCCTGAAGTAGGGTTGTGTTTGGGGACCAGAGATGTCACTGTAGCGAGGCTGGCACAGCAGCGGACGCATTGAAAGCAAATCGAGTGCTTCAGGATGTCTGCCCAGGATAATGCAGGAGGGAGGGTTTCAGGTTTTTTTGGGTATTTAGGGCTCATCCTGGGGACGGTGTGACTTGTACCGATAGGGTAAGTGCAATTATAATGCGATTAGGCAAGAATTAGGATTCATAGAATGGGGTAGCAAAATGCAGTGGATGCAGACAATGGAAATGTGGAGCTGGTTTAATGAACAGATATTGCGTGTCCTTGATAGGTATGTGCTTGTCAAGCAGGGAGGAACTGATAAGGTAGTTTACGACAGAAATTACATCCCCTGTTAGGAAGAAGGAGAAGGCATATATGTTGATGAGGCAGGATGGAACAGATGAGACTTTGGAGAGTTTCAGATCAACTAGGAATGATGTAAAGAGAGAGTTAAGAAGAGCAAAGAGAGGACACGAGCAGTCTTTAGCAAATACAATAAAGGAGAACCGTAAGGCTTTCCATAAGTATGTGTGGAATAAATGGATGAGTAGTTTAGGAATAGGGTCAGGCAAAGACACAAGTGGGAAGTGGAGTGTGGACCCTGTGGAAATCGGTGAGGTGCTAAACAAACATTTCTAATTGATTTTACCTCATTAAAATGAGAATTATAGAGGAGAAGAATGAGGTACGAGAATTTAGACTAGAAAGGATCGAGGTTAGGTACGACCAGGTGTCATCAATTCTCGAAAGAGTGAAAGTCACCTGTGCCAGATGGGATTTATCCCAGGATTCTCTGGGAAGCGAGGGAAGAGGAAGTAGAGCATTTGGCTTTCATATTTGAGTCGTCATTTTCTACAGGATTAGTACCAGAGGACTGGGGGGGTTGCAAATACTGTGCCCTTTTTTAAAAAAGGGAAGGAGAGATGACCCAGGTAATTATAGATCAGTGAGCCTTACACCTGTTATCGGAAAGATTTTGGAAAGTATTATAACAGATAAGATTTATAATCATCCAGCAAGCAACAATTTGATTTCAGACAATCAACATTGTTTCGGCAAGTGCAGGTCGTGTCTCACAAACGTCATTGAGCTTTTGGAGAAAGTGATCAACCTTGTAGATGAGGCGAGGGCAGTTCACGTGGTATACGTGGTCTTCAGTAATGTATTTGATCAGGTTCCACATGGAGACAGGCCGCCTACTTGCAGAACCTTTCAGAGAACACCTCTGCGACACACGCACCAAACAACTCAACTGGCCCGTGGCAGAACACTTTAACTCCCACTCCGCCAAGGACATGCAGGTCCTTGCCCTCCTCCATCGCCAGACCATAACAACACGACGCCTCATTTTCCGCCTAGGAACCCTCCAACCACAAGGAATGAATGCAGATTTCTCCAGCTTCCTCATTTCCCCTCGACCCACCTTATCTCAGTGCCAACCCTCGGACTCAGCACCGCCTTCATGACTTGCAATCTTCTTCCCTTCCTCTCCGCCCCCATCCCATCTCCGGCCTATCACCCTCACCTTAACCTCCTCCACCTATCACATTACGCCTAACATACTTCAACCAACTACTTTCAGGGTTGGTGTCAAAAAGACAAGGACTACATAACCTTGCTGAAGAAAAACTTCATCAATCACCGGCTCCCAAATAAAAAAAAAGAACCTTCAACATCCAAAAATGGCTTCATTTTAAAACCCATTAAGAATCGTTAGTAACCTATAATACGCATATAAATTACACTGACTATGAACGTGCAAACATACACAACTACATTCCGTTTCAGTTTGTTGTACTACCGCTACCGAACGCTTCCTTTTCTCATTCGAGTCTCACCGATACGTCAACAATCACGTTTTCTCGTCCTGCCACCTGCACAGTTTTCAAATTTAATGGCTGTACCAACATGCTCAATCTAAGCCGTCTGAAATTTTGTCTTTAAATTTCTCCATAAATTTCAATGGTTTACAATCTCTGTATATGACTTTCTTTGAAAAGTTACGAGTAACATAAACACTGAAATGTTATAATCCCAACACCAAGCTGAAAGTCTCTTTCTCAAACGTCTAATATTTCTGCTGATGAATGTTCAGTTTCCTGAAGAAAACGCAATAGATCTTTCTATCTTCTCGTTTTCTTCTTGCAAGAACACAGCACTCACACCCACATCACTTGTATCAATAGCCGACTTGAATGACTTTACGTATTTATGCCATGGTAAATACTGGAGCAGTGGTTAATACAGATGTCAGGGTGTCAAATGCCTTCTGCTAGTCGCTGTCCACCTAACATTTTTGCCACTTTTTAGCAATTCACTGAGTGGAGCAGCCACACTGCTGAACTGTGTTAAATATTTGAGGTATAATCGACACAGGAATTTTAGTAATTATTGTTTTTCTTGTTTTTGTGGGCAAATTCCCAATTAACTTTTTTTTGCAGCATATGGGCCCATTTGTCCGTGTCCAATAGCATGACCAAAGAAGTTGACTTGGGCTGAGGATAATTCATTTTTCGCCAGGTATATCACGAAGCGTGACTCAATCTCACATTACTTTACAGCACCCCCAAACCTTGTGCCCCCAATGCAATACTGCTCCAACTCATACATTGCACTCCCACCCATGAAAATATTGTTCCCCCAGCATTTCTCCAGTAAATATTGTCCCTATAGTTTACCGGCCATTGAAATTTTTCGAGCTCCCATTTTATATTCCCTCAAATAGTTCCCGCTCCATAATCTTGTGCGCACCCTTTAAATGTTATTCACCTCGAATTTTACCGCACAAGCATGTTGCCCGTCATAAAATGATTCAAACTCTAACTTTCTAATTCCACTCCGTGCATCAACCATCTCCCAACTCGGATTTCATCCCTGACACCCTCCCAGCACTGATTAGAAATTCGCTTTGGTATTCAATACCTCCCAGCCCCTCGCCCCCTTCCTGAGCTGCTGTGCTCACTCTGGGGGCTGAACATCACAAAGAGTATGACCAGAGTCTCAAAAATAATTTCACTGACCGCCTTGCTGCATCGCAAGTACCCGTTCCTAATGAAGACAAACTGCCCCCAAAAGAGAAATGTAGTTTATCTAACACACCCCTCCCGTTTCAAGTTAGAACATGCGAGGAAGATGGTAAGGAATGTGCCTAATTGGGATGTTCTTCGGAGGATCTGTTTGAAGTTGCTGGGCGAAATGACCTCTTTCCACGCTGCAAGAATTCTGATTCTATGAAAGAGACAGCCGTAACACATATCATTGAAACTTTGTATTCAACTTAAGATTTGCTTCAAGACAATGTTGATCGTTGTCAGAATTTGTAAAACCACAAATATGTCCCGAGACAGATGTGTTTAATTCATTGTCATCATATAAAGTCCATGCATTCAAGCCTGCCTTACAATATTATGTTTTGTTCGTCAATTTAAAAATAGATCTCCTGTATCATTCTCCTGAACCTTTGATCTGTTTTGATGACAGGATTGATATTTATATGTTGCCCATTTTACATGAATGAAGTAACGCCTACTCACAAATTTTCGATATTCTGTTATGCTTGAAAATTGATTGCTCAATATCTATTCCATAGAATTAGAGAGTAATAGCGTTATTGCGCTAATAACTCTATTACTCTCTGATTCTATGCAATAGATATAGGACACAGTATAGAAACACGTCCTTTTGTGAAACTAGCCCAGGCTGACCACTGTGTGCTCTTAAACCTTTCCATTTCACGTCACTACTATTATTTGGAAAAAAAAGTGCTATTAAATCTGTTTCAACCATTTAGTTTGGCAGCCGATTCGTCATGCACATCACTCTCTGCACGAAGACGTTGCCCCTCAGGTTCTTTTATAATCTTTAGAGCCTCAGCTTGAGACTGTGTCCTCTGGTTTTCGATTATCCATCCCTTGGAAAAAGACGATATGCATTCATCCCATCCATGCCCCTCATGATTTTGTGCACGTTCCTAAGGACATCAGTCGTTCTCCTAAGTTCCACCAATTCAAGCCGATTAATACTGGCACAATCCTCGTAAATATTCTTGTTTTCTTTTCAGTTTCGTCCTTTCATTCCTGTAACATGGTCAAATATTGTGCACAATACTCCACCTGCAAATTCAGGAATGCCATGAACAATTGTAAAGCAACATTTCAATTCCTATACTCAATGCCACAACCTTTGACGTAGGAGGTCATCTGGTGTATTCGATGGCGGAATTCGGTCCTCCTGGGAGCAGATGCGGCGAACGCACAGGGATTGACAAGAGGGATAGAGTTTTTTTTATTGGAGGCAAGGTGTGTGGAGGTATCATCCAGATAGCTTTGGAAGTCTGTGGGTTTCAAGACAATGTGCGATGATGAATGACTCAACATTGAGATATTGCGCAAAATCATCGACTCCCACTGCTACCCGGACTACACCATCTCCCACGGATCCCACGCGGACTCTGGATTATGTTCCGACCAACAAAATTTGGACCCAACCAGGGCAACCATTACCTACAACAAATCTGAAGCCTCTCTTCGACTGACTGAACTGGTTCTCACCCTGAACAACTTCTCTTTCCAATCCTCCCACTTCCTCCAAACTTAATGGTGTTGCCATGGGCACCCGCATGGGCCCCAGCTATGCCTGTACCTTCGTAGGGTATGTGGAACAGTCCATCTTCTGCAACTACACTGGAACCACCCCCCAACTTTTCCTCCGCTACAAAGATGAATGTATCCGAGCTGCCTCGTGCTCCCATGAGGAGGTTGAACAGCTCATCCACTTTACCAACACCTTCCCACCGACCTCAAATTCACCTGGACCGTATCAGACTCCTCCCTCCCCTTCCTAGAACCTTTCCATTTCTATCTCGGGCGACCGAATCAACACAGACATCTACTATAAACCGACTGACTCCCACAGCTACCTAGACTACACCTCCTCCCAACCTGCCCCCTGTAAAAACGCCATCCACTATTCCCAATTCCTTCATCTCAGCCACATCTGCTCCCAGGAGGACCAGTTCCAATACGGTACAGCCCAGATGGCCTCCTTCTTCAAGGACCGCAGATTCCCCCCAGACGTGATCGACGATGACCTCCACCGCATCTCCTCTGCTTCCCGCTACTCCGCACTTGAGCCCCGCCCCTCCAAACGCCACCAGGACAGAGCACCAATGATTCTCACCACCCCACCAACCTCCATATACAGCGTATCATCCGCCGTCATTCCGCCACCTCCAAACGGACCCCACCACCAGGGATATATTTCCATCCCCTCCCCTATCAGCGTTCCGAAAAGACCACTCCCTCCGTGACTCCCTCGTCAGGTCCACACCCCCCACCAACCCAACCTCCACTCCCGGCACCTTACCCTGCAACCGCAGGAAATGCAAAACTTGCGCCCACACCTCCTCCCTTACCTCTCTCCAAGGCCCCAAGGGATCCTTCCATATCCGCCACAAATTCACCTGCACCTCCACACACATCATCTATTGCATCCGCTGCACCTGATGTGGCCTCCTCTATATTGGGGAGACAGGCCGCTTACTTGTGGAACGCTTCAGGGAACACTTCTGGGACGCCCGGACCAACCAACCCAACCACCCCGTGGCTCAACACTTTAACTCCCCCTCCCACTCCACCAAGGACATGCAGGTCCTTGGACTCCTCCATCGCCAGACCATAACAACGCGACTGTTGGAGGAAGAGCGCCTCATCTTCCGCCTGGGAACCCTCCAACCACAAGGAATGAACTCAGATTTCTCCAGTTTCCTCATTTCCCCTCACCCCACCTTGTCTCAGTCGAAACCCTCGAACTCAGCATCGCCTTCCTAACCTGCAATCTTCTTCCTGACCTCTCCGCCCCCACCCCACTCCGGTCTATCACCCTCACCTTGACCTCCTTCCACCTGTCACATCTCCATCGCCCCTCTCCCAAGTCTCTCCTCCGTACCTTTTATCTTAGCCTGCTGGACACACTTTCCTCATTCCTGATGAAGGGCTTATGCCCGAAACGTCGAATTCCCTGTTCCTTGGATGCTGCCTGACCTGCTGCGCTTTTCCAGCAACACATTTTCAGCTCTGATCTCCAGCATCTGCAAACCTCACTTTCTTCTCCTACACCATCTCCCACCCTGCTTCCTGTAAAAACGCTATCCCTTATTCCCAATTCCTCTGACTCCACCGCATCAGCACCCAGGACGACAAATTCCACCACAGATCATAGCAGATACCTTTCTTCTTCAAAGACTGGAACTTCCCTTCACACGTGATCGCCTATGCCCTCCAGCACATCACATCACGTTCTGACACACGTACCCTCGACCACACCCCTCCAACCGCAACAAGAACGGAAACGTCTCGTAATCATCGTGCACCTCACCAACCTCCATATACAGCCACAGGCAAACAAATGGCATCACCAGAGATATATTTCCCTCCCCGTCTCTTCTGCATGCTGTAAAGACCATTCTCTCGGAGAATCTTTTTTTCAGTTCCACGCTCCCCGGACAAACCCACATTCCTCTCCCAACACCTTCTCACCTGGGGAAAAAGCATTTATCTATCCACCCAGTCTGTATCCTTCAAGATTTTGTAGATCTCCATCAAGATCCATCAATCTCATTTTTTCCACTGAAAATAATCATAAACTTCTTAACCTCTCTTCATAGCTAGCATCTTCCATACCAACAGCATCCTCGTAAAGCTTCTCTGCACCATCTCCGAAACGACCAGAACTGTGCAGAGTATTCTAACCGCGGCTGAAACAAAATCTTGTACAATGTTAGCATGACCTGCCAGCTCTTACGCTCAAAGCCCGGTCCCATGACGACAAGCATGCCATATGCATTCTTGACCGCTCTATCCACCTGTGCAACCATCGTCATGCGACAAAGGACCTGATCTCCAAATTCTCTCTGCTCATCAAATTTCTCCAAAGCTGTTCCGTTTACAATGTAGTTGTTTCTAGAATTAGGCTTCCCAAAATGCATCACTTCACATTTGCCTCGATTGAACTCCGTCTACCACTCCTCTGCTCAACTCTCCTGTCTATCTATATTCTTTTTCATTCTTTCACTGACCCCTCTGCTTTCTGCTACTCACCAATCTTCCTGACAAATGCAAATGTAGATGCGATGTATTGGGCTAGCATCCCTTGGACACTGGAACATGGCAGCTACTGGTAATTAAATCGATGAATAAAATCTGGAATATTAACCCCGATCAGAGGAACAGAGGCAAAAAGTTTGAAGTTGTTGAAAACCCATTCATTCTTGTCCCTTTAAAGGGGAATTTGCCATCCTTAACGATACCTGCCAACATATGACTCCAGACTCACAACAGTGCAGTTCACCCATGGAATCCCTCTGACTCAGTTCAAGGTGAATTAAGAATGAACAACACTTCATGTTCAGACCATGATGGCCACACTCCGTGGGAGAATAAAGAAGAATAAAAAAATACATGAATGACGAGGAATATTGGGAGTCATCTCTGCGCGAACTGAAATTCAACTGATTATCCAAGCTAAATAGACACATGGATACACAAACCGCCAAGAAGTCAGGCCCATAGGGGGAATTCAGGAAATGGTTCAATTACCCGCTGAAGTGTAAACCTACGTGCCCAGGCACAATGTGGACAGGTCATTCACCACTCCCATATGTGAGAAGGGATCACTCAGGAGACCAAATTGCAGAGTCACCAGCATGTTTACAAATGTCATCAGGGGTCCGATTGTGCTGTTATTGCATGTGTTAATCACATCCAGCAATAAACCATATTTGGAGTGGAGTTTCACTGTTTCCTGATGTAGATCAATGATTCAGACTTAGTTGTAGGAGTCATGATTTAGAAGTTTGCAGAGGATGCAACAATTGGTCGTGTATTTGACTAGGATGAAAACGGTCAGGGCCTCCAGAGATATATCAATAAGGTGGAAAATAAAAACGGTGAATGGAATTGAATCCAGACCAATAAGTGACATCGAATTTGGGGAGTTGAATCAATAACAGTGAGGATTCAGAGTGGTGAACAGAACAAATAGGAACAAAGAGATCATGGAGTGGGTATTCCCAGATCACTGAAGATCTTTGGACAGGGAGCTTAGTTGGTCGAGAGTATTTTTGGATATTTTCTGTTGCTGACCTCAGACTGTGGATGATATTCGATCTTTAGCAACCGCCAGTTTAGGAAACAACTAAAAGAATGAGCATAAGTCTGATCAATGCAACAATCAACATTTTTAAAAAGTGAAAGATAAAGGATGGAGGGCTGAAGTATACCACTTTGACGATCAAGACCGCTTCATCACTCAATGGATTTACCACTGATATATCTTCAAGTCATGCCGGTATGTGCCTTAGAGGGTAACTTGCAAATGGTAGCACTTCAGTGCATCTTCAACCTTGTCCTTATAGTCGGTACAGTTTTTGAGCTTTGAATGTTCTATCAACACAGCCTGGATGACTTACTCCACCGCATCTTGTAGGTGGTGCACTCAACTGCAATTGTGCCTTAGGGGTGAGGGTAATAAACATTCAGGTACTGAACGTGGTACAATTAAGTGACTGCATTGTCGTGGAGGATGTCCAGTTCCGTCAGTGGTATGGAAGCCGCACACATCCAGGCAGAGTGTTCTGTTACACATCTAATGTGTGTCTTACAGATGATGCAGGCTTCACGGAGACATGAGTTGTGATAGTAATCAAGCAAAGTCGACTGACAGACTTTTTTTGTAGTCAATTTCTTTATAGGACGGTCATGTTCCATTTCTCCTAAATATTAGCTTCGAGGGCGATTACACAGAGGACTTTAGTTATAACGAAGCCATTGAATGTCAATCGAATATGATTAGATTCTCATTAGTCAATGTTATCGTTACGTATTTGGTCCATGTGTGGACTAACTCGATTCCAATCGCTATCTGATTTCAAGTTCCAGTTCCCGTACTGTAAGGGACAGCAGAGACTTACGAGGATGTTGTCAACTTTGAATAAAATGGAGCTTCGTGTAAATGTTTGGTCAGACTGGGATTATTCTCCTTGAAACAAAATCGTGGGATCTTGACAGGATAGATACAGGCAGGTGGCCTGCGCTATGCTTTGAGGAGAGCACCAGAGGACATAATCTCAGAATGAGATATCACCCATTTAATTCAGAAATGAAGGGTAATTTCCATGCTCAGAAAACCTGTAGCTTTTTTTTTGGCAACCGAAGTAGAGGCTATGTTGTTGGGTATTTTCAAACTGTGTCAGGTATTTAATCAGAAAGATGATGAAGTTTGTCGAGGAAAGACAGGGGAATGGAGTTGAAGATTATCAGATCAACCATGAGTTCGTTGTATGGTGGGCAGACTCGATGGGCTAAATGGCATACGTCCACGTTGTTTAACATTTGGTCTAACGCCAAATTTTATTCATAAGTTGAGAATTGTGAGTGGATTGGATGAAGTGATACAAAAGGTTTATCAAACAGATCAGGAACGAAGCTCATAAGCTCATGAAGATGAAATGCGCTGTGACGTGGGGGCAGCAAATGACACACTGCACAGCACAGGTGGCTGTTTACAGAAGTTGTGATTGCTGAAGAAAATTGGTCGACCTTGGGCAGTTAGCAAGTCAGTCATCACGCTGCATGTGAAAGAATGAAAGGTTCGTTTCATTTGAGCGGTTTTCTGCGGTTCCAATTCCGAGTGACTGTTTGAAATACTGATCAGATCATTGTGTGCACTGTTAGGTTACAATAATTATGAACAATCCCACTGGATAAACTTGTGCTCCCGATCACTTGTTAGTTATTGCCCTTTCTGCCGATATAAATTCATAGAAAGATAAGATGGAATGAGGGGCATGAAGAAAAAACGTGTTTCTTCTCATTACACAAATTTAATTTACAACTGAATAGAACATCTGTTGTCATTCTTTATTTCAACTTGAATATGGTGTTGATTATTTGTGAATCTCCTGTGCAGTGAAGGGCAAAAACAAAATTCTTGATCCAGTGTATACCAGATTGAGAGAAGACATGATTGAGATGAACAAAATAATGAGGGATATTGATAGAAAGAAACTTTTCCTACTGATGGACAGAGCGAACATTAGGGGCCAGAGATTTCAGGAAAAAGCAGCAAGATTTAAATAGTGTTATCAGCCAGTGGGTGGTTGGAATTTGGAATGCTCTTTCTGTAAGGGTCAGAGAGACAGAAATCCTTATAACCTGAAGAAATATCCAGATATGAATTGGTGATGCAAAGACATATAAGGCTATAGGCTAAACGATGGAAAATTTGATTCAGGTAATTAAATAGTTAGAACATAGAACAATCGATTGCAGAATAGGCCATTGAGCCCTCGTTGCTGCACCGACCTGTGAACTATTCTCAGCTCGGAACCCTACATTATCCAAAAATCATCTATGTGCTTATCTAAGGATTAACTAAATCTCCCTAATGTGGCTGACTTGACTACATTAACAGATCAGGCATTTTACACCCTTATCACTCTCTGCGAAAAGAAGCTGCCTCTATCATCTGTCAAATCTATCACTCCTCAATTTGCTGTTATTCCCCCCGTACATGCTGACGTCATCATCCTCGGAAAAAAAAGATTTCCACTGTCTACCCTATCTAATCCTCTGATCATCTTGTACGTCTTTATATAGTCCCCTCTTAGATTTCTTCTTGCCAAATGAAAGTTGATTCAAGTCTTTCAGCCTTTACTCAGAACACCTTCCCTCCAGACCAGGCAACATCCTGGTAAATCTTCTGTTCACATTTTCCAGTGCTTCCACATCCTTCATCGAAATATGGGGCAACGAACTGTCCACAATATTTCAAGTGTAGCAGTACCAGCGTTTTGTATATTTGCAGCATATTGCGGCTCCGGAACTCAATCCTTCTACAAATGAAACCTAACACATCGTATGCCTTTTTAACAGCACTATCCACCTGAGTGGCAACTTTCAGGGATCTATGCACATGGACTCCAAGATCCATCTGCATATCCACACAACCAAGAATCTTTCCATCGACCGAGTACTCTGCCTTCCTGTTATCCTTCCCAAAGTGCACCACCTCGCATTTAGCTGCATTGAACTTCATTTACCAACTCTCAGCTCAATCCTGCAGTTTATGAAAGTCCCCCTGCAACCTGTAACATTCTTCCACACTCTCCACGACTCCATCAATGTTCGTATCGTCTGGAAACTTACTAATCCATCCACCGATGCCTGCGTCTAAGTCATTTATAAAAATGACAAACAGCAGTGTCCCAGAATAGATCCTTGTGGTAGACCAGTATTAACCAGCTTTTTTTGGCCAATGCGGCCACAAAAGGCTGAAGGGCTTCCTTCGACGTTGTTTGCCTCGGTAGTATCGTGGTTAGTGTGCCCGCCTGTCACAGGGTTTAAATCCCCGCAGGGGGCATTGCAAATATTTTAAAACAGTCCTCTGTTCCCCAGTGAAGATTATTAATGTTTGTCATTCAATTCTCGACTGGACATGTCACAGAAAGTACAGTGCTCTCTGAATCAGTGTGGGGAAGGACTGCTGTTCACGGGGAGACAGAATGTAGGTGAAAGTGCAAACACGTGACTTCAGCAAGCTTCAAACTGTGTCCGTGTTGGAATGAAAACCATTTGATAGACTTATTGCAGATTGAAATGTTTACTGGAAGCATGGTGCTGAGGGTGAAAGATGGTAAAGCGATTTAGATCTGAGTGCAAAAACATTTCCTGCAACAATAATGAGGTTGCACAGCACAGAGTCGCGTTTGGATGCTTTGAATTCGGGTTGATGGGGGCAGCTTGCTTTCACTAGGCTGAGTTACCAGGTTATAAAGCCACGAAAATGAGAGACATGGTGCTTATTGTGATGGTACATTTGCTGAGTGGTTAGTACTGCTGTTAGGTCTGCAGGTTCGGTGGATTGGCCATGTTAAATTTCCCTCTCGTGTCCAGGGAGTGAATTCAATAAGTTAAGTTAATTAGCCATGGGTAATGCGGGGATAAGATCAGCAGTAACACGACACCAGGTTATAGTCCAGCAGGTTTATTTGAAATCACATGCCAGAGAGCTGTCCCTTCTTCAGGTGAAATATACGGGGATAGAGTGAGGGTCGATGTCTGGTTGAGATACCTTTCTGTCACTCAAAGAATCCATTTCCAAAATATTTGGAAAGGCACATTTGGAGATACACAAGCAGTGAGTTTCACTAGGAGGAGACATTTCTTCACGTGCGAGAGAATCTGACTGGATAATTTATGAGTCGAGGCCAAATGTGCGTGTGAATGTAACGGGCATTTCTTGTTTGAAGGTTCATTCTGAGACAGTTCTCACTCGGAATGAATTAGGGACAGCTGTTCCTTCCAAGGAGCATATTGATTTCTTGGATTTTAAAGGTATTATTCCGCTGAAAGCAAGAACATAATGGTGTGCATTCGATTCTGCTCAGGGAATTTCTCATCACCATACATACTATTGATGTATAACATGCCAGGCCATTTTGTCAGCCCATTAAGTTGCTAAGAGTTTAAAGTGATGGGTTGGTATTTCATTGAGTACGTGTGGGTTTGAATCCTACTCGGCTTTCTCCTTCCAGTAAACACAGATGTGGTCTTCCTTCGTGTCTTATCTTCTTTGGTTGATATGGGATGGAGAACGTTGCTTTTGTTTTACACTGTATGGGAGGTTCACGAATAATTGAAACCACATCAAAGTCGAAATAAAGCATTTCGATTATGTTGTAATTTAAATTGGAATAATGAAAATCAATGCAATTATTCTTTCCTCCTCTCGTTCCAGTTTTACTTTCTAGGAATTTGCATCGAATGAAGGAGTAACAAATAGGGAGAGAACGGGAGCAATAATTTTTCCAGTGGTATTGTGATTTACTGTTTTAACGTAACACTATACGTTTCTCCAATTTTCTTTAACAATCACAGCTTCTGCATGTATCCATTTGTGGTGTGTCCATTGTCATTTGTTGCCTCCAGTTCTTGAAGATCTTAGACCTCAAGAGGGGCCTTTTAGTGCGAGATCAGTCAAAAGAATTAATGAATGTTGTCTGTTCAAAATACAAACGTCATTAGTTTATTGAATTAAGGTACGTGGAAGCAATTCTATCCAGCAACACAGAGGTTGGAGCTTCTGTGTTCCTTGATAAAATTGCACAGTTATATTTGAAAATTAGGCACTTTTTTTTTAGAAATACTACAGCCATATTTTCAAGAAAGACTAATCACATATAATATGGTGACATGATTTGCAGCAAGTTAATCCAACGGTAAGTCCTGGGAAAGAGTTCTTAATTACAGAAACGTCCAATCAACTGTAATATGGAGGCAAGATTGACAACATGTTAATCCAATGGTAATTCCTTGGAAAAGAAATCTTATTCTCTTGCATTGCCTCGACAATGCTTCATCGTCTTCCTGATTAAATATCTGTCTGGCAAAAACTCAACCACAACAGCGGTTTTGGGAAATAGTTCTATAGACTCACTGGCCCCTGAGCAAAGAAGTTACTCTTCATTTCCGAATTAAGTAGGCAATACCTAATTCTGAGATTATGTCCTCTGGTGGTCTCCTCACACCAAAGGGAAACCACATGTCTGTATCTACCCTATCAAAATACCATAAATATTTAACGTTTATAAATGTTATTCTGTGATTATAGAGCTCTCTCTCCTCCCCCACCTCCTCGCCTCCTTTGTTTCACGGAGATTAATTCCAGCCTAACCAATCTTTCGAAGAAGTTCCATTTTATCCAATGTTGGCAACATATTCGTAAATATCTGCTGTCCCCTCCAGCATCCTTGCATATTATTAAGGCAGGTAGAGACATTTATGAGAGGCAGCAGTTGAAAATTCAGGCAAAGACTGGAATTGGAACTTGAAATCAGATAGGAATCGGATTGGTCCACACTAGGACTAAATATCGTAATGAGAACTCTGGCAAATGAGAATCTAATCATATCCCATTGACGTTCAGTGGCTTTACTGTAACCTAACCCTCGTGTAATGGTCCACGGAACTAGTATTTTGGAAAACGGACTGAGACTGGCTATATAATTCCTTTGACAACAGAAATTTGTGAGGTTTTTTTTGTTTACAAACTCAACTCTTGCCTCTGTGAAGCCTGCATAGTTTGCAAGGCACAACTGAGATGTGGAACAGAACTCTCTCCATTTGCCTAGATGGGTGTATCTTCAATTAGACTTAAAGCACTGGACAGCCTCCACGACAATGCAGTCACTTGATTGTACCCTCTTCAATACCTGAATATTCATTCCCATCACTGCGAAGGCACAATTGCAGCAGAGTGCACCAACTACAAGATGCACTGGAGTAAGTCATCCTAGCATTTTCGACAGGACCTTCAAAGCTCGACATCTCAAAGGATGATGCATTGAAACGCCACTATTTGCAAGTTACCCATCAAGGCACATAGCACCCTGACTTGGAGAGGTATCAGTGACAACATCATTGAGTCGTGAAGCGGTCTTGTTGGGTGAAGTTTTATACTGCAGCCCTCCATCTTTTAACTTATAATTTTAAAAAATGTTGTTTCATGCAGTGACCAGACTTGTACTCAGTCCTTTTGCTGTTCCCTAAACTACAAAAGGTCTACTATTCTACAGTGCCTGTGGTCGACAACAGCAAATATCCAAAATTCCTCTGAATCAACTGACTCCCCTCAAGATTAGAGTGGTGCGGGAGAAGCACAGCAGGTCCGGCAGCATCTGAGTATCAGGAAAAATCGACGTTTCAGGCAAAAATCCCATCGTCACGAATGAGATTGGTAGCCTATGAGGTGGAGAGATAAATGGGAAGGGTGGGGCTGTGGAGAAGGTAGCTGTGAGTGCAGTAATTAGATGGAGGTGGGGGTGAAGGTGATATGTCATAGAAAAAGGTGGAGCGGGTAGGTGGTGATGAAGATACACAGGTGGGACAGGTCAGGAGAACGGTGTTGAGCTGGAAGGTTGGAACTGAGGTAAGGTCGGAAGAATTGGAATGAGAAAACTGATGAAGTACACATTGATGCCATGGGGTTGAAGGGTCCCAAGGCAAAGGATAAGGGTTGCTTCATCCAGGCATCGGGTGGTGAGGCACTGACGATGGAGGAGGCCGAGTACCTGCATTTCCTGGAGAGAGTGGGAGAGGGAATTAAAATATTTCGCCAAGAAGCAGTGGGCTTGATTCTTGTGGGTATCCTGGAGTTGTTCTCTGACGTGCATTGTGAGAAGACATCCGGTTTCCCCAATTTAAAGAAGACCACATCAGGAGCAATGGACGCAATAAATGACATGTGTGGCAGTGCAGGTGAAACTGATGGATGCGGAGGATTTCATTGGCGCCTTGGACGAGGTGAAGGGGGAAAGATATGGGTGCAGGTTTTGGAATTCCTGCGGTGGCAGGGGAAGGTGGCGGAGGGGTAGGTGGATCATTGGCGGTCGTGGACTTGACTAGGTAGTTGCGTGGGGAATGGTCTTTGGGGAAAGTGGATAGGCATGGCGAGAGACATATATCCCTGGTGGTGGGGTCCGTTTAGATGTGGCGAATCTGATGGCAGATGATGTGATTTATGCAAAGGTTGGTGGGATGGAAGATGAGCACCAGGGATTTCTGTCCTTTTTGTGGTTGGAGGTATGATGTTCGTGGGCGGAGGTGCGGGGCATGGATCAGATGTATTGGAGGGCATTTCAACCCCATGGGAGGGGAAGCTCTGGTCTTTAATGAAGAAGGGGATCTGGTATGTTCTGTGTTGGAAATGGTCCTTTGGGAACAGATGGGGTGGAGGCAGAGGAATTGGGAATGCAGGGTAGCATTTCTGCAGGAGGTTGGAGTGTGTGAAGGTGTAATCCAGATAGCTGTGGAAATCAATTTGTTAGTTAAAATAATGTCAGTAACACTGTCCACCTGGGCTATCTTTCCCTCCCCACCCCTATCCACTTTGAAATAAGACAGTTCCATTCACAAATACCTAGTCAAGTTCACGCCCTCCAACGACCCACCCTCCCATCCCAGTACCTTCCTCTGCTACTGCAGGAATTGCAAAACCTGCGCCCACACCACTCCCACCTCTGTCCAATGCCCCAAAGGAGACTACCACAACTAACAAAGTTTCCACTGCACTGCCACACATTTCATTTGTTGTATCCATTTCTCCAAATGTGGTCACTGCTAAATTAGGGCCGCAGGACACCTTCTTGCAGAGTGCTTCAGGGAACATCTCCAGGACACCCGCAACAATCAAATGCAACGCCCCGAATACTTCAACTCCCCCCACTCTGCCGAGGGCATGAAGGCCCTGGGCCTACTCCACTGTCACCCCCTCACCACCCGACGCCTGTTGGAAGAACGCCTCACCTTCCACCTCGGGACCCTATTACCCCATGGCATCAATGTGGATTTCACCAGTTTCCTCATTCCATCCACCCCCCCTCCCCACCCATTTAATCTATTCCCAATCTTGCAGCTTGGCACCGTCTTACTCACCTGTCTTACCTGTCTATTTTCCTTCCCACCTGTCCGCTCCACCCTCACCTCTGATCTATCATCTTTGTCCCCACCTCCATCAACCTTTCGCACTCTTAACTAAATTCTCCCCAGCGCCACCCCTTCCCATTTATCTCTCAATCTTCGAAGCTCCCAGCCTTATTTCTAATGAAGGGGCTCAACCCTACTATAATCTTGACTCTGATCTCCAGCATCTGCAATAAGCACTTCCGTCCAACTGATTCCCCTGTCCATTGATCTTCAGCCATCGTGAACGTCTACTCCAAGATCTCTTTTTTGGTCTACACCACACAGAATATTCACTGTTATTGTGTCTTCTCCACAAAATCATTAACACTCATTAACCTGGATTCAATTCGACTCGCCATTTTACCTTTCCACCTGATTGATGCATCCTGGCAGTCCCTGGATTTCTTCGTCATGAGTGAATGCGTGGAAAAACGTTTTCGACCAGTGGGCCGTTGAAATCTGGAACTCATTGTATGCAAGGAACTGAGAGGCAGAAATCCACATAACTTTCTGAAATATTCAGATGTGAATTTGTGATGCCAAGACATATAAGGCTATAGGTCGATTGGTTTAAAAAGGAGTTAGGATAGTGAAGCGATTGTCATTGAATAGTACAGATATTCTATTCCTAAGTGTGGGTTATTAATACCTGTCCTTCCATTCTCGAAGTGGCATGTCACAGGTAGCACTGTGCTGTTTGAATCAGCGTGGGGAACTATTACATATCCCAGGGAGACAGAGTGACAGTGAAAGTGCAAAGGCGTTACTTCTGCAAGCTGTACCTAGTATCCGTGTTGGAATGAAAATCATTCCATAGTTTTGCTTCACACTTATAGCAGGGACCTCAAGAAGATATACATTCTATTGCACTTTCCACACGACCTCATCCCACGGAATACCACCCATTACTGACTTTATGCATGAAATTTCTCTCTATACACCCTGGTCCTATCCTCCTTGACCCCAGCACTTCCTCATATGGCACCATTCCACGAAATCTCAGAAGGTGTAATGCTGCTCGTTTACGATGTCTCTCCTCACTGTGTAAGGTTCCAGTGACTTGTCTGACCATCACTCAATTTACCAAACTACATTTCCAACTCACAATGTGATATCTTTTAGATTGGGGAGATAAAAATACGGAGTGGGTGACAAACGTGAGGACACCTACGTTCTGTCTACAAGCTAAAAAAGACACTGAGCTTCCAGGTTCATGTTACTGCGACATTCCACTATGCTCCCATGCCTCCATTTCAGTTTGCTCTGCTGCAGAGCTCCCGCATAGCACAGCGTGAGTTGGAAGATCCGCACGTCATTTCCTACTGAGAGACCGTGCAATATTCAGTACCCAACGTCGAGTCCTATCATGTTAGACGCTGTCCAAGTTCTTATACGTTCCTGCCACACATACACATACCATTCGTTCCAAAGGTGGATCGGTTGGCTCGAAAACCTCTCCCTAGATTGGACCAACTGGAGTTGTTTTCCTTGAAGCAGAGGAAATTGTGGTGGGGGGGGGGGGGGGGGGGGGTATGATTAAAATGTACAAAATATTGAGGGATATAGATAGCATAGACTGAAATACATGTTTCACTTTGATGGAGATTTCAATCCCGGGGAGCCATTGATTTAAGGTCGGAGGCAGAAAGATCACAGTGAATGCGTGGAAAAACGTTTTCAAGCAGTGGGTGGCTGAAATCTGGAACACAGTGTATGAAAGAATCGTAGAGGCATACAAGGCTATGAGTCATGTGATTAGAAAAGGAGTTAGGATAGTGAAGCGATTGTTATTGAGCAATACAGATACTCCATTCCAAGTGCGGATTATTAATACCTGTCCTTCCATTCTCAACGGGACATGTCACAGGAAGAGCTGTGCTGTCTGAATCTGCGTGGGGGAGCACTACCGCTGCTGGGGGGACAGACTGACTGTGTCAGTGCAAACACGTGACTTCTGTAAGCTGTACCTCCTGTCGTTGTTGGAATGAAAATCATTCAGTAGCTTTGCTTCTTAGTGAGGTGTTACTTATAGCAGGAGGCTCAGGAAGATATACATTTTACTGCCCTTTCCTCACTAACCCATACCACTGAATACCAGCACTATGTATGACCATTTCTCTCTATGCATCCTCGTCCAATCCTTCTTGACCCCCAGCACTTCCCCATATGGCGCCATTCCACGAAATCTCAGAAGGTGTAATGCTGCTGATTTACGATGTCCCTCCTCACTGTGTAAGGTTCCAGTGATTTCTCTGCCCTTCACTCAATTTAGCAAACTACATTTCCTGCTCACAATATCACCTCAATCTAGGGTGGAGAGAGAAAAACAGAGTGGATGACAAATTTGAGTGTGCCTACGATTTGTCTGGAAGCAAAAAAGACCCTGAACTTCCAGGTTCTGGTCACTAAAACATCCCAGTGTTCCCATAACTTCATTTCAGTCCCTGGTCTGCTGCAGAATTCCCACATAGCACAGCGCAAGTTGGAAGATCGGCTCGTCATTTTCTATTGACAGACCGTGCAACCTTCAGGACCCAACATTGGGTTCAATCATTTTAGACCCTGTCCATTTTCTTTCATGTTGCTGCCCCACCAACACGTACCATCAGTTCCAAAGGTAGATCGTTACGCTGGAAAATCTCTCTCCCAGATTCACTGGACGTGCTGATTTTGTTCAGATATTTCTGCTTTTTTGGAGAACTTGTTCTGTTCTGATCGCCAGACTTCAGGAAGCGTGTGTTTGCACAAGAGGGTGTTCTGAGGAGATTTACCAAGGTGTAGCCAGGACTTGACCATTCCCACTGCGAAGATAGGCGGAAGTGAGAGCTGCTGGTGCTGGAGCTCAGAGTCGAAAGTGCAGTGCTGGAAAAGCACAGCACGTCAGGTAGCATCTGAAGAGCTGGAGAAGCAATGTTTCTGGCACAAACCACTGCCATTCCATTACTACCTCATGCGTGGAGGAAGAATGTCTCATATTCCGCCTTCAGACCACGCAACCACACGAGATAAACGTGTACTTGAACAGCTTCCTCATTTCACTTCCTTCCACATTATACCAGTCACAAGCCTCCAACTAGGCACTGCTCTCTTGACCCGTCGATCAAACACCCCTCTGAACTATAACCTTCTCCCTCACTTTCATCCACCTTTCGCTTTCCCAGATACTATACCACCAATATAACTCCCCTCCCACTTATATCTCAACCCCGACCTACAAGCCTCATTCCTGATGAAGGGCTTATACCCGGAACGTCGATTCTCCTGCTCCACGGATGCTGCCTGACATGCTGGGCTTTTAAAACACTATACTGTCGCCACTGCAACGATAGATGAGCTCGGCTGGGGCTCTTTATCTGACAGTGGGGAAAGCTGAGGTAGGAACTGATTAACGTGCACAGAGAAAGGAGATAGATATATGTGATTGGAATAAACTTCTTACGGGAAGGGTTACTAACCAGGGATATAGCAAGAGAGAGGATATTCAGAGAAGTTTTAGGAAGAATGCTTTCATCCTGAGAGTGTTGCTTGTCTGGAACTCACTGTTGAGCGTGTGGCAAAGCTAAGAGTCATCAGAACATTTCCGGAGTATTTAGCCGAACACTTGAGGAGCGAGCCCTTAATGACGAGGTACTGGAAAGTGGGGCAAGGACAAACAGATGTTCAATGAAAGACTTGAAACCGTATCACTGGGTGTAGCAAAATTGAAGTTAGCGCAGCTCTGTGGCAAAATGAAAGATGTTTTAGACTTCCACTGCGTTGTTAAGGTTGCAATTAATAATTTGTTTGTTTGAGTCCCACCAGATTCGGAGTTAGACCATAGAACAATACAGCACAGAATAGGCCCTTCGCCCCTCGAAGTTGTGTCAAGCTGTGAACTATTCTCACTTCGTCTCCTTACATTATCCAAAATCATCCATGTGCTTATCAATTTATTTCACATTTCAGCTGAATCAATGGTTGTTCTGCTGATTCATCGTCAATTCCAGTCATCTGGAGTTCTCGTCCCTGCTACTGACCAGAGGAGATTCCTCACCTTCTTAGTGGTGAGCTTTGAGCGAATTGTATCATTTGAAACATGATCAGACCAGAATCGGCTGCTCATTCATAAAACCCACTGCAGAAGCGCACTGACTCTAAACACGTTTCCCACCCACATTTGCCCAGAGTTTTTCGGTTTATTCAGTGTATTTTTCCCATTGGGTGACAGGTTGATGTGGATGGGTTGCGAAAAGATATTGATGTGTTTGGTCAGTCATCATGATATCAAATGACGGGATAGCGCCGGCTGGTGAAATTGCCTCCCCTTGTTCCTCTCCCTGTCTGTGCTGTTTCTGACAGAGGAAATTAAAAATAACATGATGAGGACACTGTGAATGTACACCATTGAATATCAAGGACCTCCCCTTTATTCCACTGCTCTCACAGCTGGAATACACAGTTCCTGTTGCAGCTTTGATCAGACAGTGGAGGATTCTCCCAGGCGCTCTGTCAGACTGCATTCTCCTTCACACAGATTTCCGACTGGGCACATGGAGCAAACGGCCGTGTGGATATTGGGGATTCAGGGACAGATTTCCCCTTTGCTGGGTTAGAGTTCTGGCCACGTTAATAAACATGAACTTAAGTGATTCTGTATCTTATTATGAATTCTTATCATTTTACAATTTAAACTGAAATTCAATTTACTCTTGTTTAACATTCTTATGTCTTTAGTATTCATGAAAACTATGCAACGTCTTCGGATGTAGGACTGGTGAAGATTGCTGATGAGTGCAGTATGTTTCATGTTGTCTGTATGAACTTTCAGAAGGAAGTCAGTGAAGTGTCTTTGAATCTGTGCCGAATTGAAGCCGACCGAATGAAAAGCCCCGTGACAGTGATAATGTAACATTGTCTGTAAACAGGACAGTGACCCACGGAAATGCAGCTTTCAATCAAGTCTAATTTGCACAACATTTTTTCTATGTCCCTTTCCAACAGTCACATGTCAGTTCCTCCTCCACTGCCTTAACTTTAATTTCAGAATTACAACAAACGTAGAACAGGTTGGTCGAAGGTCCCAGAGGTACGAATAGCGCACGTTACGGGTTGGTGTTCTGCTGCTCCCGTGGAGCAATTTATCATCACTTAACACCGTTAATTACAATTATTATCTGAAGCTGCTGTTCCTGATGTTGATCAGGGATCATTGGAACACCAAACTGAAGTGCATTTGAAACATAACGTCGAATAAAGCAGCATTTATTGTAAACCTCCAGCTTCTGATTTGTGGGATTGTTCTGTATTTGGAAAATGTGTCAATTACCAGCCGGAAAGCTGCCCATTTTCCCCAGGGGATTATTCATCTGTAGATTGAGAAACAGGTAACGTTTTAGCATGATGACATTTTTCAATTCTTTGACCCTCCACTGTATTCCGTTGTTGGAAAGGCTGTTAAACTCCTTTCATATTATCCCATTTGCTGCAAACTCGCACAGTTCATTAAACTGTTCGAAACGAATTAGATTTATCTCTTTGATAGATTGAATGTCGTCAGTGAAACTGGTAAAGTCATAACAAATAGTTGTGCTATTGGGCAGAACAGAGCGTTCAAACAGGAATAAGGAGGAGTCTTTTTGCTGGGTTTTTCGCGCAGAGATCAGTGAGTATTAAATGGACTCAGTTCCGTTCCTTGTCATTGTGACCAAATATTCAAGGCAACAGATGACAATGATGGAGATGCTTGACACCTACAGGGCCATTCCTACTCACTAGAGTCACCATTGTATTACAGATCAGGTGAGTGGAGAGATGATGATCCTTATGGTGACCTGAGACAGTGCGACAATTAATTCCACAATGTTAGTCTAACTCTATACCATAAACCAGTTAGCCATCGGAGTGAGCTAACTGGCTTCCGTTTACTGCAAAACTATAAAACACAGATCAGTATATTAACAATTTGTAGTAGTTCACGTAGAATCAGCCGTGACACCTTTCAACACCACCAGCTCATCTTATACTTAGCTTTTTCAGTTGCAGATGTTATACAAATTCTTTCCAATGAACGCTAAAGATTTCGTGAGTGTGCCACTTTTGCATCCCCATCCAGGCAGCCCAGAATCCCTGTCCCTGTTAAATTCGCTACTTGTGTGCCTGCATGTGGGTTTTCAAATATTCTGGAATCAGCTTCTCCTTTTTTTCTTTCGAAATTTCATCTCTGGTTTCAATAACTCTCAGAATAAAAAGTACCTGCTGTAAACTTCCTTGTCGTTCCTTGCTGATTTTGAAGCTCTAACCTTTTTTTTTATACACTCACCTCAACGATGGAATTTCCCTCCTATTTATCCTTAAGAACCTCACATAAGTTGAAAAACCTCCATCGGACAAAACTCAGTCATTCCTGATTTGTTCCGTTTATTCTTCATCTATCCCAACATCCCATTAAACCCCTTAATTTCTTTTCTCTTGGCTTTATCTCCCAGTAAATCTCATTTCTGTCGACTCGAACAATTCTGTATCAAGGAAACTTCACCATATCCTTCCGAACTATATTCCAAACCCAACCCCCGTGTACTTCATCATGTCTTTATATCACAGTAAATTTCGTCCTGAGAAATGATGTTGGATCTAATTCAACGCATAAAAACTTACCACTATGCTTTGCAATCTCATTACCGGTACGGGAAAGATGTGGGCTATTTCACTTACAGCTGTATAGGTTGGCTGCAGCAACATTGGTTAAAATCGCAGTCACATATGTGAAAGTTGTGCTCATTTTAGTTTCTTCTCAACGTGTGCTGAAGTAACACAGTTACTTATATTATCAGACATACATAAGGGGGCGTGTTAAATGTGAGTTTATGAGATCAGGGTCGTTTTCACTAACATAAACCAGACATTGTTCAAATCTCAGGCTCATAAGATTGACAGAGAGTGATGTTGAGCGAAATAGACTGTCGTGGCAAATACCAGTGTTGTGAAGTTGTGGGTGTTATGTACCTTAATTGGTACTGATATGTTTGGATAGCACAAGGAGTCCAGAACAATTTAACACCATAACATTTTGTTGAAACAACTAACAGCTTTGTTACATGGATAAAAAAAAATCGAATTATTCTAATCAGTTTAAATTATGCCCCAATCAAGTTTGAATATGATATTTTAACACTGTTAAAATCAGTGTAACGATCCGACTGTTTGTGGAATAAATATCAGGCATGTTGTACTGTTACCCAGAGTGGCAAAAAACAGCAAAGAAAGCAGCTAAAAGTCCAATAGATGTCGAATGCTAGTGAGATCTCCGAGAGGTGACTGGAGAAAGAGATTGCATAGAAAAAAGCAACGACACCGACCTGGAGAGAAAATCTACAGAGGAAGATACAACGAGAAGATTCGACAACTGGCTGGTTTTTAAATTTGAATATTTTTGTAAACATTAATTGGGTCGGGGTTGGGGAAGGCTTTTCAGACCAGTATTGTAGAGCAGAAGGTTAAAGACAGGTTTCGAGAAAGGAGGTGTAAGTAGTTGTAAGTTACGTATTCTCTGTAAAATGTTAAAAAGTAATAAAGTTGTTATTTTTAACTTTAAATACTAATATTTGCTATAGTTCTTTGCCTCTTGAATTTTACCAGAATGCAGTACGGGGTGAATCCTTTCTGTTTTGCTTGTTTACATTAGCAGAGGAGTTTGCTCCATTACGTGATACCAGTTTCTGTGGTTGCTGTGTTGTTTGCTCTTTTTGTGCATTGTGCCTTATTAACGATTTTGAAGTTTTCCACTCGACGCAAAAGTTCCGTGCTTTTGCACTGTTGTACAAAAGGTGCAGTGTGTCTAACCAACAGGTCTCCCTACAATAACATCTGACGCTGATTCAATCTCTCTATCCTAGTATTGATCCATGGAAGCAGTACTTCGCACTCTCCTCGAGTTTGGAAAACAATTCTCTCAAAAATAACGCAACATCCCCGCATGCAAGGGGATTTCATTCCATCGTCTTCAATTCCTCACAGAATCCGATTCAATAAGTTTTGTCACTGTGCCATTTATTTGTATGCGTTCAAATCATTTGAGCAAAGGGTCACAGTTGGAGAGTTCTGGCCCCATAAAACAGAGGTCAGACCATACTATGTGCACTTGTACTCTGCTGTTCATCATTTCACTAGCAGCAGGTAGATGCATCTATGCTCTGCAAAATTATCACGCCTGTTTTAACAAGCAAGATAAACAGTTCCTGGTTCCTACTTTTGTTTTCACACAGACCAAGATTGTAAATGATGGAAACATGCTCTGGTCGAGACTGTCTACTCTCCCAAATCTCTTTTCTCCCCAGCAGGTGTAAGGTGCGGGTCTGAATCGCTTTCTTCTGCGCCCTGTCACTCTGGGATGATGTGAGCTGTGAAAACTCTTCTCTGAGCTGGAGATAACCTGGTAAAGGTTATACACATCAGGTGCAATGTGCCTGAGCGACAGGGCTTGCTGCAGTAACATCCCATGCTGATTCAGATAGCAGAGTCCTCGCTGTGAATTCGAGAAGTACACAGACACTGTTCCCGATTACTGGGAGAGATTCTCTCTTTCCCAGCATTTCTGCACTTTTCTATCTGTCTCCAATGGAATTATTTGGGCAAGGTCCCAAAAGAAAATGAGTTCCTGTGCATGCAAGTTCTCCCGTTTGTACAGCTTTCCAGAATTTCCATAACTCCCCCTCCCACTGGTCTCCTGCCCCGCTGCAGAAGCCGGTGTTTGATAGGGAGCTGAAGAGCGCACTCACCTTGCTCTCCCACAACACAGATTGCCAATAGAAGATGAGTTCATCCAGCTGCCAACGGGGGACGGGCTAGCACAGTCTCCTGGGAAACGGGAGACAGAATGCCAGGGAGCTATTATTAAAACTCAGTGCTGCCTTCACTCCGAAACAAAAGAAAAAGCTTTTTTTTTAAACAAAGTGACTCACCTGATTTATAGATCACGCTTAAGGATGGGTTCTGGCTCATTGGTCTTGGGTGTGATATCGCCTCGGGGGGGCGATGTACATGCGAGAAGTGACACATGAGCCCTGGAATTTTGCATCCGGTCCCATTTTTGACTCAGAAAGTATGATTTCGATGAGATCGAGGTCAGATCAAGATACCGAATCATCAAGACAGGCATCAGCTGCTTCTTGTATGCCGTTACTAGACTGAGAAATGTATTCTCATACTTCAAATGATGCTCATCCTGAAACTGTGGATCTTGCCGAGCGCACGTCCCGTACGGAGTAACCTGAATGCCTTGTCTTTCTCACACTTTGTTCTGCATGTCCTTGATTACTATGATCTGCCTTTACCAATTGCAAAGGTTTTCACTGCACTCAGGTAAATGTGACAATCAATCAATCAAATATAATCAATCAATCGAATGCCACAGACATTTCCTTATTGTTTGGTGCCAGCACAGCGAAGGTGGGCTGTATGGCCTCAATTTGCATTATTTCTTGATTCTGAGTGAAATCACAGTTAAACCAACAGAATGTGGGAAGTTACGCACAGGTTATATTGACACAGCCGGGACACATATGCGCCACAGTGTATCACACAATAATAGTGAAGACCTTCTTGAAATCATCCTCTGAGGCAAATGCCACACGCTAGATTAAAAGCTGAAGACCGACGGAAACTGCTGTAGTCAGCGCTAACAGAGCGATCCAGCGGGATAACCCATAACCCAGAAACTAATGGATTGAAAACATCCTCTGCTCGTTGACAATTCCAGGTTTCAGTGTGTGTACTGCCCGGTCAGTGTTCCTCTATAACATAGCTCCGCTCAACGTATTGCTTGTTGTTTCAATTTCCACTTCCTTTCTCTCAATGTATCTGAAATGAATATCTCGAACTGATACAACTGCCAAATTGACATAGGTGAGGAAACACACTTGTGAATGTCTGGAAGCTCTTTTCCTGTTCTCTATCTGTCTTCTCTGATCTGATTCGCAAAATCACTTGTCAGATCTGGGAATAAACTGGTGTAGGTAAGATATATCAATTGCAGAGTGCGCTATGCGCATGACGCCCTGCATTTGGTCCCCCACTGTTTCACACAGCGATGCCCTCCCTGCGAAATGAAAAGCCATAAATGACAATTAGATCATCTTGTTGGAGGCAGCATTACGACACCGACACAGTTCCGCATTATTAGGACATACATCACCAATTATGAATAACCACAGAGATATACAAGCGACCCAGAGTCGCAGTGGACTCGATGGGCTGAACGGATTCTGCTGGCACGTGAGTGACGCCACACGTTGATGCTGTCCTTCTTCCTGTCTCTGGGACAGAGTGGCTGAGGGTGAAACAATGTCTCATCTTTAACCCTCCTTCCGTGTTAGATTATCTGCACTGAAAATGTGTTGCTGGAAAAGCGCAGCAGGTCAGGCAGCATCCAAGGAGCAGGAGAATCGACGTATCGGGCATGAGCCCTTCTTTCGGATCCTTCTGAAGATTATCTGCAGCCCTGCAGCTCAGGGCTGTGGGAATGGCTCTCAGTGAGTGAGGGTTTTACTCAGATTCTCTTCATTTCGGACAGTTGTGTCTCAGATGCTAACTGCTGCCCGACTGTAGCAAAGAAACAGATGTCCCTATTAGAAAAGCTTCCCTGCAGGATTTTATGTGAAGATGGATTCTGAAAACCACACAGGCTGCGCAAAAATGCATTCGCATGAATTTACCTGAGGGAAGAGTATCCGATGTACAGTTCTCTATTTCCCACGATCTCAATACATTTGTCGCTCTCTTAATAAATGATATTTGGAGGAAATTCCCAAACAAACTTACTGATTTCCAGCACCAGAGGGACCTGGCTGTGCCGATGAGAGAGAGCTTTAGAGCGTATTCGCGCTTACCTCCCCTCACATTGCCTGCAGGTGGATGGAAATAGATGAATAATCTGCCGATGGACACAGCTTAGTCCAAGCGGAAGGGATAAACAGCACTGTCCCGCGAACAATGCGACGGAATGAGTATGTGATATTCTTTAAACTCTTTGCTGCTTCGAAATCCGAGAGCAAAGTGGGATGTAGTTGGATCTGAGTGACTCTCAGCTGGTTTAGTGTTGGAAATGCAAGAGTGTTTGGAGGTATGATCTTCGCTTCGTAGCTTGTGTTCATACTGGTATGTGAGAATTCTTACTTCAAGTCGCCTTCGAGCCTTGGTTGTTTGATTTCAGTTTTGCCCAGTCGCCCTATCAACTGTTTGATAAAAAGGTGCAAATCATGAAGTTGCACCCCTTGAAATAACTTTGTGTTTTGGGGTCAGAAGTGTGATTGTAGACGGCATGACACAGTATCATACGTGGTGAAAGCGAAACAAATGTTTCAGGATGTTCACACACACAATCCCTCTCTGAATAAATCCACCATCTGGATGTTTGCACAGTCCTGAATGTTGATCTTTAGGAAATGGGAACGTGAAATGATTGGAAACACCGCTGAACAGGTTGACGGGAATGGTGTGGTGTATGAGGAATGGCAACAGTAAAGGTCATTTGGAAAGTTGGGACAGTTCTCCTAGGAGAGGAGAAGGCCGAAAACTGGCCTTGTTGAACCTTTCCAAGACATGAGTGGATTAGACAGAGGAAATAAGGAACAGAATGCTCCCCACGCCTGAAAGGATCGAGAATGATTCGGTAGTTTATAAGTCATTACTAAAAGAAAAAAAGGGAGTGGTTAGGGTCTGTAAACCACTGCCTGAAATTGACAAAGACACAGTTTCAATCGAGTTATTTAAAAACAAATTCGATGTTTATGTTGAAAGAAAAGGTGCGCAGAGTTTCAGGGAATAGGCAAGAGAATTATACCAACTGAGAAGGACATTTATCTCTGTGGAGAGCCAGCACAGCTAAGGTGGTTTGTGACACATTTGTGATCCTGTGTATAATCACAATTCGACCAACAAAATGCAGGGAGTTAGATAACGGTGATATTGATAAAGCCAGGACACATCTACACAACAGAATATTATCCAGCAGGTACATGTCACAGGGAGGATGGCGCTGTCTGAAAATCCTGCAGAGTGTCCTGCGGATCAGACACAGTGCACGTCACTATTCAGAGTGTACCAGAGTGAGAGCCAGAGAAGGCAACTTGGTTACTTGTACATTTTGTCAGCACGGGAGTTACGAACAATGAGGGAAAGTGGAAATACTGGTGATTTGTTCACATTTGAAGTGTTTACGGGAAACAGGGAGCAGAGGAAGACACAAGGTAAAGCAATTGAGATCTGAATACAGGAGCAGCAAATACGTTGGACAGCTCAGAGGAGATCTTTGAAGTCTTAAATTCTGGTAGATGGGCCGAGCTTGCTTTCACAAGGCCACACTGTTACAAATGTGTCCTTGTCTCTTCGCCTTGTGATGTAGTAAGGCAAATATCGCCGTTACACTGCAGGAAACTCCATTTTCCAACGAGAGGGAAATCAGCATTTAACAAAGGATATATTGCGAAACCTTTCACATAAATTGTTGCATTTCATCTTAGTGTCTTGCTTTGTTTCTTTCCCACTGGACCTGTCATTGTCCCTGCACTGAAGGTGTTTTGCTTCTTCTGCGTGCCTTTTACAGTCTGAGTGACATGATGAAGTTGCACTGCCCCAGCCTCTGATGCAATTTTCCACTTCAATTCAGCTCACCCTAACTTCGCTATCTGATACTATTCCCCTTGCTTCGGTTTTAAGCGCTCATCTTAGACCCAACCTGTCCTCCTCCAAAATAAATACGAAACTCAGCCGCACTGTTATCGCCGAAAACTAGCGATACCTTCATTCTGAGGTCAAACATTACTGCTGTCTCATTTCACATTATCAGCTACCGTTTTCTCTGGTTGCTTCTCGAAATCACTATTATTATAAACTGCTGCAACATCCGCCAATATGAAATATAAACAGAAAGATTCAGGAAATTTTATCATCCACAAACAAACGACAATAAGGAATGCAACTGTTGGGACAAGCAGATTGCAAAATCAGAGTTTTAAAATCTTGATGCAATTGTTTTGCTTTTAATGAGCACACACATTGAGTTCAGTGCAGAACCAATCCCCAACTCGGAGAAGGGAATCCTTGGCTTTGAAGATGCTTTGTGAATGTTCACTGGATTCATCCCAGTAATGGGAGGACTGTCCTCCGGGAGCATATGAGGAAAATCATTCAATGTCGAATGGGGTTTCTAAACATGAGTGGAGAAGGGAATGTCTCCATTCGCAAATTAAACATTGGGTAGGATTTAATACAGGGACACACGAACAAACCAGACAAGAACATAGAAATATAATAAACAATAAATATGATAATTACTTTTTGGAAAGTTTCGATTTTAGATCCACGGTGGTCTTTGGTGACGGTTATTTCATGTCTACAACCAGTCTGCACAGAAAACGATTGCAGCCCCACTGTGATGTGATTGAATCGCAGTTACCTTTAGAAAAAGCTGAGTCTCACTCAGGTCAAGGGGATATAGGGATGCTGGCCTTACAAACTTTTTCCCAAATTCCTTGGAAGTACAAAGGACGTTTTCATGGGGAGGTTGTTCATGATCTGGTTAAATAATAATGAACGTTGTTTGGATTTATGAATAAGGAAATTATATTACAAAGCAAAGAGTTCATAGTGTAACTGATAAATCTAAAGGTCAAACTCAGTGCAAGTATTATTTGTAATCCTTGTCCTCACTCTCCAACAAAAAAACTAAAAACATTAGAAAGGGAACAGGCTCAATTTCCTGCATAGAAAGGCATGAGGAAACGCAGGGTTGATGTTTACTGAGGCACAGAAACATTAGAAATGACACAAACCGGTTTTATGAGGATGATAGGCAGAATGAGGGATTTTATTCACGTGATTTTGAAAATGCTGTACCAGGAACATGCAAGTTTACGTACTAAATGAAAGACATCTTTCACATAACACAAAGTTTGAAGTGACTAAATCAGCGGTATTCCCTCTTTCGAGTAAATAAATAAATAGAGTCTCAGACTCAAAACCATTCGTCAATGATCCAGAAAAACTTGGATCAGAGTTTCTTCTGCTCAAGAGCTATTTAAATCCGGAACGATTTTCCAGAAACAATGATAGAAGCTGAGTCCAGATTGTTTTAAAAGACACATGAACAAGCACACAGGTCGGGAGAAAGTCAAAGTGTGTGTAAAAATTTCGAATTTTGTTGATTTATCAAAAAAGACTTTTCATGAACACGTCCAGCTGGATAAGATGGAATATAAAATGTTCATGAATTTGAAAGGTATGGCATATTATTCAACGTGAAACATTGTAAATGGAATTGATCTTCTAGCAGATTGCAAACAAAGGTTACTTCCTAATGAGAAGGAATTGGATTGTTGCTAGGAGACAAAATACCTGCTTTAAATATTTGACCACGTTTACATTATGTTACGTATATTTCATGCTTTCTGATCTCCTTCCATTAAATTCTCAAAGTTAGCGCTGTCTTTTTTTGTCTTTTTTAGCCCTCTGTTTTTTCGTACAGCACACAATTTTAAGCTGAAAGAAGCTCTGACCAGAACTGAATGCAATATTAGAACGGTCCCATGTGATCAATATAATTCATTTTTGATTATTACAATGACTTTTGCGAGTTTACAGCAAATTGAGTAACATGAAACGGGCTCAACATGTTTTGTTTTCTCTGAAATTAACGCAGTGCGCATGGGAAACGCCATCCATTTGTTGAAAAATTATTTTCGGTTCTCTGTTCACACAATGTTGTCACGTTTAAAAAATTTGCAGCTTGTTTGTTGGTAATGAGTCATTTTCCAGAAAACGTTGGGCCTCAATTCAAAAAAACCTGGTACTTTCCAATCAACTTGGCTTTGATCAACATCGCCTTCCGTCCTGAAACTTCAACACAATGACAAATTGAAGCTGCTCCACGTGAGGGTCAAATGTAAAACCCCCACTCAACTCAGCCTACTACATTGGCACAAAGATACCATTCACTGATTACCTGCTGTAATGGATCCACGCATTAATGCTTACCGCCACATTCCTGGTTGTACCAAAAAGGATAGGAAAACGAGTATCTATGATTCCACGGCTGGTACCTGGAATTTATGATCGCCTTTACCAGTGGTTCCAACATTCTTTGAGGAAATTGATGAACTGCTCATTACTAAGATGAGTTAATTATTTAATAATATAATTACAATATTTCCGTCCACTAACACCTGAACTTTTTTTTAATTTAATCCGTAGAAATGTTTTAATTTTAATTTTGAACAGACTCAATGACTGATCTACGCTGTGCCTGCGGAATCAATTATAAAATTTCATAACACTTTGAGTTCTGCCATCTCAGTCCGCTGTCTGCGAAGTGTTCCCGTTGTGGGAAATTCACTTCCCTGTGTTTTTGCTGCGGCTCCCAGCATGCCCTGTGGTACTACGCACATTTTCCTCCTGCCATTTTCTCGCTGTGTTGCTGTGATCGTACAGTGACTTTGTGTCACATGGCCCGGGAAAAGAACACAGGCCAAGGTTGAGCAGAACAAACTTTATTTGTAAAAAGTCGTTCCCGTCGTTTTTTGCATTGTTCAATTCAATTTTCAGTTAGTCTTATTTAAGATTTTGAAATTATTTGCTCTGTACAGAAGTGCGATACGTCAAAAACTTCGGTCCAGAAGAGAGGGAGTGATAGTTCTGCCACTGAGCACGAGTACTGTCCTTGAGTCGGCAAAATAATTCTTCAGGGACAGAGTTACATCGCCCCCGTAACGAGACTTTTCATTCCATCAGCTTCAATTCTTGACAGAATCCAATGCAACAGACCTTGTTACTTTGTCATTTCTTTATTTCTGTTCTGATCATGTGAGCAGAATGTCACATTGGGAATGCCCCATCGAGAAGAGGTGAGGCCATACTCGGGGAACTGGACTGCAATATTTATCATTTCACCAACACCAGGGAGAAGTATCCACTTAAATGCTCAATTTACTCAACCCAGTTAAACATATCGTCAGATGTGCAGAGCATATGTGACGAGGTGTCTGACAGGTTAAAGTGATTAACTACTGACTTATTGTTCTCTACAGGCGTGGGGTCAAATCGCACTCTTGTCGCTTATGGAGTGCAGTCGTTCATGACGCTGTTTTTGTTTGGGTCTCGACTAAATTGGAGGTCGACTGGTCAGTTTATCGCCATCGACGCTGCAGTAAAGTCTCTACTAATTAGTCGAATCTGTCGCTTAAACGGTAATGAAATGCAGACCGACTTGGAATAATGAAAAGGAACACGGTTTTCCTTTTGAAGACAAGTTACTGTGAGCTTTTATCGAATGAGTGAGATCCAGGAAAAGCAAATAACGAGAGATGACAAGGCGCATGTTTAGACAATAGATTGTGAATGAGTATTTTGTCAGATGAATCCTGTAGCAGAGTGGGGAGAAGTGATTCTTCTTCGTGTCCAAAGCACAGACGGGCAGCAGAAAATAATGGAGATATTTCGAAAGGGGCAGAGGAAGGGTTCAGGGACAAACAATACTGGCTGTAAATGCACAGCAGAGAACTTGCTAATGTAGGTACTGTACGTGGGCATGGACACAGTTACACATTGTCTCTCCCTTTCTCATTGCTCTTGCCAGTGATGAATGCTGAACATGAGACGCAGACAAAGACAAGAAGTGGGAAGCAATCTCCGTCTCTTTATGAACAACTGGAGCAGACATCATGTTAACTGCAGGGACTGACCAAAACTGTGGATCAATAATCGCTGACTAACGTAGAACAACCGTGTGAAATTATTTAAATTTCGTTTATTCTCTTGTCATTAATAGGTATTTTGTTCTAACAACCGTGGCCAATAGAAGACAACGCCTCATTTCATGTTGGATAACAACATTATCAAACATTTTTCAAATTGAGATCTATTGAGATCATTTTACACATCTAACAATTCAATTTAATGAATACAAGCCTCATTCCCTCACAGGAAATAAAACTGCTGATTTCTTCAAATACATTATCCTTGCTAAATAGCAGTTACACAGCATGAATCTTATGATATAACATTTATTGAAAATCCGCCATTCACCACTATTATCTTACGTCGCATTGAGTGCAATAGGCACATGCTAAACAAAAATTTGGAAAGAAAATCTTTCACAAAGTTGTTGTGGTTCTGTTCGCCGAGCAGGGAGTTTGTGTTGCAAACGTTTCGTCCCCTTTTTAGGTGACATCCTCAATGCTTGGGAGCCTCCTGTGAAGTGCTTCTGTCATGTTTCCTTCGGCATTTATAGTGGCTTGACTCTGCCGCTTCCGGTTGTCAGTTGCTGTCCGCTGCAGTGGCCGGTATATTAGGTCCAGGTCGATGTGTTTGTTGATAGAATCAGTGGATGAGTGCCATGCCTCTCGTAATTCCCTGGATGTTCTCTGTTTGGCTTGCGCTATAATAGTAGTGTTATCCCAGTCGAATTCATCTTGTTTGTCGTCTGTGTGTGTGGCTCCTAGGGATAGCTGGTGGTGTCATTTCGTGGCTAGTTGGTGTTCGTGGATGCGGGTTGTTAGCTGTCTTCCCGGTTGTCCTATGTAGTGTTTTGTGGAGTCCTTGCATGGGATTTTGTACACTACGTTGGTTTTGCTCATGCTGGGTATCGGGTTATTGTCTGAGAGAACATCCTAGCTACAAATCTTCTCCAAAACTTCTTTCACAATGTCTAATTGGGTGGTGGTTAAAAATAACGTAAGGTACTCATGTTGTGAAAATACACCTGTATTTGGATACAACTTTAATAGTGCGATTACTCTGTTTCACCCCCCCCCCCCCCCCCCCCACAAGCCGAGGGATGCAATCAGTGAGCGCACTGTAATTCTATGACCGTATAGAGGCGCATGAGATGCCGGGGCTTCAGTTCAAATAGTACCTTGACTAGGTTCTATTGACATGGAGCAGCAGGGAGCAATGGGACACAAGACAGGAAGCTCCAACCACACCTGAAGAAGCTTCTATTGACATGGAGCAGGGAACACTGGGACATCAGGCTGGGAGCTCCAACTTTACCTAGTGCGCCTTGAACTCATGCAGCTCATGGTTATTTTATGAAATCAGAAGCGAACATGCATTCTTACACACGCACATATATATATATATATTATATATGCAGCTGAAAAGCTTCTCAGAAGATAGATTCAGATAACCATTGATTTATGTCTGGATTAATGGGCTATCCTTATCTGCTGCGAAATTGATATTGTAGCCAGCATTTCCCATCAGCTGTGCAATCAGGAGAGGGATTACGGAACCCTTTCCCTGTGAACGTGCTTCTGTTACTTTATAGGCGCATACGTGAACACGTACGAAAGCCGGCAAAAAGGATGCATGGCGCAGTGGGATGAAAAGGGGCAGGGAGGTTTTTGAATCTCGGTGCTGTGAATTCGAATGGCTGCACTGCCATTTCAGTGGATCAACTGTAATGCTACTGCATGTTGAAATGTGGGTCAAAGTAAAAAAAGATGGGGTTTGCTTCTCAAAGACTTGATAGTCGTGGGTGCGAATATAGACTCAGGCAAAGGGGTCAGTGTCTGGACTGACATAACAGTGTTCGCCTCCCAAACAAAAATGATCGCGGGCTGAAGCAGCTCGAGCTGCTGTTTCGTTTCAGAAAAGTTGAGTTTTCACTGGAGCCGAAAGCATGCTGTTATAACATCGATGTTGTGAAACAAAGTCCTGCGCTGACTCGACTCGTCGTTATTTGGCGTTTTGGCAAATGTTTGCGATGTCGTGTTTTCCATCATTTCCCTCCTGAAGACAGAAGGGAAAGATATTCTAATCGAGACTGTGATTGACGAAATTCACTTTTTATGACCCATTATTATTATGTTCTTTCTTTTTCTCTTCTCAGCACTTTCTGGGAAGTGCTGGTGCACCAAGGCATTTTGCAATGAGAAGTTTGGACTTGCCCTGCTGCTAAGTCAGTTGATACAGGTTCCAGTCTCGACAAGGGCGTGGATTAGAATTCCAACACTGCCATTTCTGCCGATCATCTCCAACACTGCAGCACGTTAAGATGCTGTGTCGATCACCACTGTATTGACGTTCAAAACAGAAATGGGTTTACTTCCTGCGGAATTAACTGTGGTGAGGGAGAATGCCGACTTTCTCAAAGTATCTGTGCTGTCACGATGATGTTCGCCTCCCGCGTGGAAAATCGCAAGTTGCTCGACTGTTGCTTTATGTTCCAGGCAAGTTGAGGTCAGAGCATCCGCACAATGAGCTGTGTCATTCTCAGATTGTAATGCTACCTCCGGTTTTAGGGTGGAGAACATTCTTTGGGACTCTTATTCTGCAAAACAGACACAGTGACTGAAACGATGCTGCACGCTATGATGTGGAACACGGCCTGCTCAGCTTTGTGCATTTTCACTGCAGTCCGGTGTGTTTCGTGTTGAGGGTAAATGTGAACGTTGTCCTGTTTCGACCAATGGATGAAATCACTCAGCAAAGCAAGAATCGAAATTGAAGTAATGTCAAGCAGCTCATGGTTATTTGACCAAATCATAACCGAACATATATTCTCACGCAGTCAAAGATACATTTGCAGCTAAAAAGAGTCTGAGAAGATAGACTCAGCTTACCATTGATTTTTGTCTGGATTGATGGGCTTTCATTATCTGCTGCGAAATTGACATTGCATCTGTTGTTATGCAGGGGCACAATTCGAAATGCTAGAGAATGGGGGGGGGGGCGGACTTATTTCAAAGTCCTGCGGTGAGTCGATTCATCGTTATTTGCCTTTCTGGAGAATGGGAAAATCGTTCAAATGAATTTCGATGTCATATGTTATTGAATTTCTACCATTTTCTTCATTTCCGTCTCGGAGACACCGGAAGGGAAAGGTAATCTAATCGAGACTGTGATTGGTGAAATTCACCTTTTTATGCCCCCCCCCCCCCCCCATTATATTCTTTCTTTCTCTCTTTTCAGCATTGTCTGGGATGTAGTGGTGCACTAAGGCTGCAGTATGTTTGAAAGAGTAGTTTGGAATTGCCCTGTTGTTAGTTGTGAGGTTACTTTATGCCTCATGCCCTCGGACTGTCTCACATTTAGCATTCATGCTTCGCAGTGTCTGAACATTCGGTATGCCAGTTTTGTTTGCGTTCCGTGTTAACTGCTTTCTGTTTGCGATTCGCTCAATACATTACGAGTTAACAAGGTTTCTGAGGTAACTTCAAGCAGCAAAAATCCTCAACTGAGGATCTGGGAAAATTTCACCAAGTATGGTCAGTCGGAGCAAAAGTAGGGAAGTCGTTCGTTTCTGCAGTGTTTCACAATACTACCTTTACCGAGCAGTCGAACAGACTAAATGATTGTACCACAGACTGCGACGCTAATAAGTAATCATTTAAAGCCGGTGTAAGCAACACAACGTTATTGGGGTCCACCACGTGTAAACAGAAAGTTCGGTGTATCTCATCCATGCTCACCACATAGCCAAAATTAAACAAGTCCCGTTCCCCAGCATTTAACCCCAATCCCTCTAAACCCATTCTATCCAGAAACTCATCCGTTTACCTTTGCAATTTTCTGAGCGTAATATCCTCCTCCACTTCCTCTGGCAGCTCATTCCACACACGCACAACCTTGTGTGTGGGAAATGTGCCTCAGGTCCTTTGTCAATTTCAGCCCACTCGCCTTAAACCTATGCTCTCGAGTTTTCAACTCACCCTAGCTTGGGTAAAACACGTAAATACTCATTTTACAACCCTTCCATAAAATCATGTCGCCACCGTTACACTGCTGGGAAAGTTGTCCCAGCCTCTTCCACCTCACTCTACAGTCCAAACATTGATGACATCCTTGTCTATATTTTGTCAACAATTTCACGTGTCTTTTTTTTTAACTTTTTGAAGATGCCAATTACCCTGGACAACAACGAGCTAATGGAAAAAGAAAGTTGAAATGCAGAATGGCTTCAACTTTCAGTGCTGGATGCCTCAGAGCCGCAGCGTGCCAGGCAGAGGCTCGTTTCGTTAGTATAGTGGTCATCATATTTGCCTACCACGCGAAAGGTCCCCAGTTGTTCTTCAACTGCAGCCTTTTGCACGGACAAGAACGGAGCTTTCTTGCTTGCTTTCCCATCTGCAAACCTGCCTTCGAAATTGTTCGAACAAATCTGCTCTCGTTGTGAAATGTAATGCAATTCCATTAAATTAGTTTGCAAAGAATTGTAAAGGTTTTCTCCAACCCAGTTCTGATCATATGTCATTGTGTTTTGAGAGTGTAGTTACCGCGTTCTGGTGCCTTTCACGAAAAACAGTACCGCATTTGCATTCCTTGTGCAGGCGGATCGGTTCAAAGACAGGGAAGAAGCTGATGCGCTGTTGTCACAGCGCACCACGGATTCCTGAACTAGTCTGTCTGTCAAATATACCCCAAAGTCGTCTCTGCAAGGCCTCATTTGGAAGCTGTCTGTCGTTATTCAACGTGCGAGAATTGACACCATGTTTTGGAGCAGTTCGCACGTTAGTGGCTCATTCAATCAGCAACAGCATATGAAAGAAGTTTAACTCTTAGAGGAAACTCTGAACTTGTGTGCTTTCATAGCGTCACTAGTGTTAAGGTGCGCCCTGAGATCTAAGCCGTGTTGGAACTGAAACGGAGGAATTGACAGAGAGGCTACAGAATGACATCACATCCTTTTGGTTTTCTTTAAATTACTGACGAGCAGGAAAATGTAAACGGGAGGGCGAGTGGGAAAGTGAGGCAGTTGCAGCTCTGGTGAAACTCCTTCTTTGTGAGTCACTCAGCAACAAGAGACGTGAAGGTGACTCAGGCGTGAGAGCTCTTCAGATCGAGAACAAAAAGCACTCAAGTGCCGTTAGCACCTCTTCCGGAGTGGGGGTGGGGTGAGTAATAACTTCTGTTACTATGTTTAGAAAATGCCTTTTAAATTGACGTGAAGCGAAACTGCATTTCCAGGAAGCACCATGGAATTTAGCAAACTTTATTGAGTCGCTTCTCGTCGATTCGCACACAGGTTTCCTACTCAGTTGGTATCCATGTGGCTCATGTCCAGGTGTGAACATCTCTGCAGTAAATTGCACGATTCAGGTAAAAGGCAAGGAAAGTGGCATCTCGAACTGGCCCCGAGGTCATAGCATCCTCACAATGTTATCTGTCGTTCTCGAATTGTAATGCTACCTCCGGTTTTAGGGTGGAGAACATTCTTTGGGCCTCTTATTCTGCAAAACAGACACAGTGACTGAAACGATGCTGCACGGTATGATGTGGAACACGGCCTGCTCAGCTTTGTGCATTTTCACTGCAGTCCGGTGTGTTTCATAATCCGTGTAAATGGGAAAGTTGTCCTGTTTCGAGCAATGGGTGAAATCATTCAGCAAAGCAAGAATCGAAATTGAAGTAATGTCAAGCAGCTCATGGTTATTTGACCAAATCATAACCGAACATATATTCTCACGCAGTCACCGATCCATTTGTAGCTGAAAAGAGTCTGAGAAGATAGACTCAGCTTACCATTGATTTTTGTCTGGATTGACGGGCTCCTTCTTTGTGATTCACTCAGCAACCAGAGACATGAAGGTGACTCAGGCAGAGAGCTCTTCACATCGAGAACAAAGAGCACTCAGGTACAGTTAGCACCTCTTTGACATCTTCTGGGGTGGGGTGGGGTAATCACCTGTTGACTTCTGTTAATATACTCCAAAACCGAAAGTTGTCCTGTTTCGAGCAGAGGACGAAATCATTTACCAATGCAAGAATCCAAATACCAAGAATATCATGCAGATCATGGTTTCATTGTCCAATCATAACCGAATATGCATTCTCTCATACAGACATTACATTTGTGGCTTTAGCGAATCTCAGAAGTTTGATTCAGCTTTCCAATGATTTTTGGCTGGATTGAAAGTTTGTTGCGAAATTGACATAGAATTCAGGCATATCCCTGCAGCTGTGCCAGCAGGAGTGGGATGGCAGAACTGTTTTCCTGTGACTTTACTTCTAATGTTTCACAGGAGTACCATGGAAGGTGTAAGAAAATATGTTGCAGCTGTGGCTGGTTTCGTGGGCAAGTGATCGAAAGTGCCAGTTTCTCACTTTCTTTTATTTCCTTCACTTCTGCCCTGGAGACGTGGGCTGCAGGCACTGCCGCATTGTTGATCGGATGGGCAAACTCATCTAATCGAGACTGTGTTTGGGAATCTTCACGTTTCATGGAGAATTCATGTTCTGTTCTTCCTTTTCCCTGATTTCGGAGTTTTTTGGGAGGTGCATTACATTTTGGGAGTGCAGTTTGGAATTGTTCTGAAGGATCTGGGAGCTGTTTATGGCTGATTGCCCTCGGACTGTCCCCAGAACAGCATTCATGCTTCAATTTCACTGAAAATGCATTTTAAACAAACTCCCATTTCCCAACATCTGGCCGCTATCCCACTAAACCCTTCCTATTCAGAAACCCAACTAGTTCCGTTTGAAATCTTCTGAGTGTACTAGCCTCCTCCACTTCCTCTGGTAACTGATTCCATACCCGCACATCCTTCTGCGTGGGAAAGCTGCCTCAAGTCCCTTTTATATTTTACCCATCTCACCTTAAACCTATGCTCCCCAGTTTTCAACTCACCCCATATTGCAGAAAATAAAAACTTAAATATACTGTTGACAAACCTTCCTTAAGGTCATGGCCGACGATGAAGTGAAAGTTGTCCCAGCCTGTTCAGCCTCGCCCTACATTCAAAACTGTGTACCCCTCACAACATCCTTGTCTATATTTTGTCAGCAATTTCACGTGATTTTCTTAATTTTTGAATGATGCCAATTACGCTGGAAAATAACCAGCTCCTGAAAACAGAAAGGTGAAGCATTGAACGGATGTAAGTTTTAGTGCTGGCCTACTCTGAACACCAGCTGCTCGCGGCGATGCTTCCTGTTGTGTAGTGGCTGTTAGAGTCACCTCATATACGAAAGCTCCCCACTTCAAAATCGGGCAAGAATAGCCTTATTCCCGAAGGTAGCCTTTCAGACTGACATGAGCAGAGCTTTGTAACTTGCTGTTCACGTCAGCAAACCTGCCGTTGAATTTGATCCCTCATACATGCTCGAGTGGTGAAAAGGAATGCAGTCCCGTTTCATTCCTGTGCGAAACATTGTTACAGTTTTCTCCAACCGGGTTCTGAATAAGCACAGATGTGTACAGCATCGATGGCCATTCTGTTTTAGAGTGGAGTTACCGTTCTCTGATCCTTCCACTAAAAGCAGGACCCTACCAGAGGAAAAGAAACCATCACAAACTGGATGATACCCAGGCCCATCGAGGTGACTGCCTGAGTTACATCGCTATGGCTCTGGTACTGGGATAATTCTAGCCCACGGCTTGACAGAAACTGGAAATTAAATACGGCCTTCAGGCTGTTCAGTCCAACTGTATACCATTAAGATACAGTGTGCATAGCATTCCCTACATAGAACCACTTCATCAAATCCTCCCTGACAATCTATCCAAAAACTTAATTTTTGATCTCATCTTCCATTTCCCAGCTAATGTGAACATCTTATTTTCGTCTTCCTGTTGTGGTTCTGTTTGCCGAGCTGGGAATTTGTGTTGCAAACGTTTCGTCCCCTGTCTAGGTGACATCCTCAGTGCTTGGGAGCCTCCTGTGAAGCGCTTCTGTGATGTTTCCTCCGGCATTTATAGTGGCTTGTCTCTGCCGCTTCCGGTTGTCAGTATGTTGGGTCCAGGTCGACGTATTATTGATTGAATCTGTGGGTGCTTCCATGAACACCAACTAGCCACGAAATGACACGACCAGCTATCCTTAGTAGCCACACACGCAGATGACAAGCAACATGAGTTCGACTGGGACAACATTACCATTATAGGTAAAGCCAAACAGAGAACAGTTAGGGAATTCCTAGAGGCATGGCATTCATCCACAGATTTCTGCAGTCAGTTCACTGGAACATTCACACTCTTTTCTGTGTGTGTGTGTGTGTGTGTGTGTGTGCGTGTGTGTGTGTGTGTGTGTGTGTTGTTGCTTTACCACACACAATGTTGTTTGAAACCTTTAATCACTGACATACGAGATAAATATGTTCTCTTTATGTCGAAATGAATTTAGTGACTCTGTTGGATCTTTATATCATGTTTGATTTGTCTCACTGATCTTCAGTTCTTTCAAACTATTTCTCTGTGAAATGATTTTCATATATTATCGCGGTCCATACTGTGTAAAATCTCAGATCAAACAAATCCAATTTCAGAAAGACACCCTTTCTCATTTCCACACCTCCTCCCAAACAAATGGTCGAATCATCTCGAAAGATACAAAAAGCACCCTCAAATGCGAAAAGGAATCTGAGACATTGTGTGTCCTGTGGTGCAAACCTATTGTGGAATGCACAGCCCCCGCACAGAAGGATGTTACTCAAGAGATATCAATGGTGATGAAAGGCAATAGTGAAGGTTGTTAACAATCAGAAGTGCTGTTTTGTCCCACATGTTGACAAGCTGAGATTACTTACAGTGTGGAAACAGGCCCTTCTGCCCAACAAGTCCAGACCAACCCACGGAAGCACACCCCATTCTCTTACATTTACCGCGTCACCTTAAACTACGGGCAATTTAGCATGGGCAAATCACCTGACCTGCACATTTTTGGATTGTGGGAGGAAATCAGAGCACCCGGAGAACAGCCACACAGACAATGTACAAACTCCACACAGAGAGTTACCCGAGGCGGGAATTGAACGTGTGTCTCCGGCACTGTGAGGCAGCAGTGCTAACTATCGTGCCACCGTGCCGCTTCTTGCGTTGCTGAAGCAACAGTCAACCAGGCAAGTTGAGCGGATTCCATATCACATCTGCCTTACATCTTGTAAGGTGGGGAGTCTGGAGGTGAGTTGAGCGCTGCAAGACTTTTTGCCTCTGCCCTGATCATATATCAACGGTTGTATGGTCAGTCCTGTTCAGTTTCTCATCAACTTTACACACCAGAATGCTGCTCATGGAGGATTCAATAATGATATTGCTGTTGAATGTCTACAAGCAATACTCAGATTTTCTCTTGTTGAAGATGGTCTTTGCCAGGCACGGATGTGATACAGCTGTTACTTGCCACTTGTGCAGATTTTAGATGCTGGCCAGGTCTTGCTACATGTGGGTATGCGATTTTTGAGAACATTTTTAGCTTAGGTTGAGGTTCAGGTTGTAAGATTGTTCTCAGTGAGAACAAGCCTACCAGCTCAGCGAGCAAACTTACAACCTGAACATATAGATATGCGCTACATCAGTATCTGAGCAGTTGAAAATGATGCTGAATATTATCCAATCGTCAACCAACATCCCTACCTCTGAAGGGAAAGTGATTGGCGAAGCAGCTGAAGATGGTTGGGCCAAAGACTCGACCCTGAGGAACTCCCCTCTAACTAAGAAGGCCTGGATTCTCAACCCCCTACCTGCTTCACAAGTGGGACATGACACGTCTGAACAGGTTGGTTAAAAATGTCACCTGCAGAAAAAGCCAGAGATTCAGGTGGACTGCTGTTTGTTGCAAAGATCACCTGAGGGTAAAGCTGTTATAAAGCTTTAGCCGAGGACACTGCAGCACCAGGGTAATGGGTTCTGAAGTAGATGCACACAGGACTGGAATGGTTCACTGTGTTTCTCTGTCCACTTTTCCTGCCAGACCCTGCTGACCTCCAGCACTGTCTGATTTACCGTCAGATTTTCAGCTTCTGCATGAGTCACCCTTAGGCCCCGCCCGGCACTGTGACGTCACGGGCCGTCTGCGCATGCGTCCAGATCCCCGGCCAAGATGGCGGCCGTTCACCTCGGAATTGCGATACATTTAAACGCAAGTTATTTACCAAGATGCTCGCTTCTTGCTGAAAGGGTTTATAAACGTTCTCCAGTTCCTGCAGCCTTACCATGTGGAAAAGCGCATCTCTTCCCATTTCCAACCGACAGAATGTCGGTACTGCCAATGTGCTGCCCTTGCCTGTCGTCAGTATAGAGAGCTTTCCCCACCGAGGGACATGCTGGGTATCTACACCCGCCATTGAAGTCAATTATTACAGAGGATCGATTCTGTTCATGAGTAACTTTTTTCCATTGTATTCCAACTTGTTGTTTTCCAAATAATCTTTGGAAGAACAAAATTGGCGGTTAGAAAAATATCTTAAAATGTGATGCATCTATCAAATCTCTCAAAGCGTCCCTACAACATAACCTTGTCATTAAAGTACGAGATCTCTCAAATCATTTTGTAAATTCCCGTCCTGAGTTGATGATGGTGGATTTTGAAATCTCCTTTAACAGGTGGATGTTTAGCCCTCAAACCAAGAGATATATTTGTTTATTCTGAATGTCTCTCAACATGTGTCTTTTGTCATCTCATTTTGCAGAGAAATGGAAGTAATGAAAACTGAAGTGTTTCTCTGATTCCAGTTCTGTCCTATCTTCCCAGCTACAAGGTCCAGCCGGAGAGTTTACATTGAAGGACAATGAATTTGTTTCAGAGGTGAATACTATTGAGCATTCATCTATAATTCAATACTGAACTTGCTTTGCTGTGGTTCATTGGTTAGTCCCTGATGTGATCCCTTTACTGTGGATCTGAATCCATGTCCATCCATTGCTCTGTTTCATCACTTTCCTCCACGACAATCTCTTTAACATTGTCCAACCTGCACCACCTTTAATAATGTGGATTTTAATTCGATGTGATAGTTTATTGTTATTCCTTTCAGTCATGTTCAATTGAGGGTTTCATCACTGGATGTCCCTGAAGTATTTGCTGTTAACTTATTCCACTCGTTTATGTGGCCTCCCTCACAAACACCACTCAGACTTTCCTATGCTCCTGCTTGCTTTTATTATTCATGCTCCCTCTTATGCACTGTATTCCCTTCCCTGTTCTTACCACCACACCTCCACTTCTCTTTTCATACCAATCCACCTCCCCAATAATCCCTTTCATTTCTCTTTCATCCCTGAGAGGTCTGAATCTTTTCTCGGTCAAGGTCCTTCCTTGATGCATAATCATTAAGGAGTTACATAGAACGTGGAACAATGCAGCACAGGAACAGGCCCATGATGCTGTGTTGAACATGCCGCCCAAAACCCTTTGTGCAGTCAGCCTGAAACCAAACGGTGTTAGCCTGACAGTAAGTCGGGAACATGCTGAACTGTATTATAAATGTTATGACAATAAATGATAACTGGACGCTGAGAAACAATGGGAGGAATGTGGTTTTGTAGAAGCAGAATATTTTTAAATCTGTTGTATTCTATGTTTTGGTATGAGCATAAGTGGCAGAATAGATAAGGGTGTGGTAGGCTGTTGGTGGTGGGAGATAATTAAAATTTCAGAGGCATTTGGACAAGGTTCAACAGGGGCTAAAGTAAAGCGAGGGAGAAAAAAGAGCCCCTGAAAGATCATTGAAGCCGTTTATATGGAATCATTGTTGATGTTGAAATCGGAAAAATAAGTGTTAGGATTATCTGTGGGTAATCCAGGTTAAAACAGCACAAGGAGTGTGCTGTAAGCCCAAAGCGCACCCATCCCCTTCACATGGCTACCTTATGATCCAAGTGTGACAGAGTCTGTAGAAGGCCACATCAGTCTGTACAGCCACCAACAGACTCCCCCTGAGCGTGGGAGATAGTCAGCCTCATCTGTGACCCATCACCAATGCGATGATGAGAGAAGGAAGTTGAATCCCCTCACTGTTATCCAATGCCTTTGTTGCAAATTCAAACAATTCCCTGTTAATCCAGTGTCTCACAATGTAATTGTAAAAGAGCCTGAACACTGCTCTTGTACTTTTGTGTTCTGACTTTTATTACCCAGAATTTGGTCTACGACTGATTGATAATCTAAGACCACATATTTTCTTGATCATCCCATTGTTATTCCGAACGATGAGAGATCCCCATCCTTCTTCCCATTCTGCCTGACTTTCCACAATGTTGTGTATCTGTGAATTTTAATGCCCACCTTCTTGTTGACCCTGTGACCATGTCTCCCTGACGGTGATTAGATAGAAATCACAGTCACACACGCATATCCCTGATTGCAGATATTTCTTGCATCCAAATTTAGAAACATTAATTTACCTATTATCACAATTTCCTGTCACAAACATATTTGTTGATGTACAATTTTAGTTAAACTCACTTACTTCCTGTTTCTTTCTGTTTCTCCTCAGCCAGGTCCCCATGATTCAATATTTAAACCTTTCCCCATGGAATTGGGATGTCCTTTCAGCTGAGCCCTGTACCACCTCAAGTGTGTCAGTTTAAAGCACTTTGCATAATCCTGGTCATATGATTGACCAGGGCACTGTTTCCACCACTGTACCATCCCAATAAAATAGCTGACTTCTCCCTGAGAACTGGAAGCAGTTCCCACTACATCAGACCCACCCACTTCTTCTGACATCATTGTTTGATTCTGAAAACCTGCTAAACCTGCTTCACTCTGGTGATATCACTCAGTACCTCTCCATGTGCTATCTCTCACTGTATGGGTCTAATTGCTGCCTCTGTCAATGCCTCTCACTCCTGCAGCTAATTTGAGATTCTAAGCCAAAAGAATTCTCCACTCTAGAGAGACACAGCAGCACACGTCAAGGATGGAGACTGGGATTTTCCAGACCTCTGTTGGACTCAGTGCTACTCGGCATGAGTCTTCCTCACTGCCTCAGTCTAATTTCCCATTCTGTCTGTTTTTCTGTCTCCTGTGGGTAATCAGGATGTTCCTGACTTAGACGAATTCCTAATACTTTTCCATTACTACATTGAAGACAATTAGTCAGCCAGAGAGAGATGGAGGTTGAGATCTGGAGCCTTCAGTAAATCCTGCAGCCGGTAAGATCACTCACAGTAAACAGCACAGGAAGGAGTTAGTGGCCTTCTGTATTCAGACCCGGAAGACAGACTCACTCCATCACCGTCACTTTGACTCACTCACACTCACCCAATCTTCAACACCCTGACCCCCTCACACTCACCCCATCACCGTCACACTGACCCGCTCACACTCACTCCACCACCATCACCCTGTCCCCCTCACACTCAATCTATCACAGTCACACTCACCCCCTCCCACTCACCACATCACCGTCACGCTGACTCCCTCATACTCACTCCATAACCGTCACCCTGACAAACTCACACTTACTCCATCTCAGTCACCCTAACCCCCTCACACTCACTCCATCTCTGTTACCCTGACCCCCTCACACTCACTCCATCACCATCACCCTGACACCCCTCACACGCACTCCATCACCGTCACATTGACACCCTCACACTCGCTCCATCACCACCACCATGACCCCATCACACTCACTCCGTCACCGTAACACTCATCCCATCCTCCTCATCCATATGCGTCACACTCAGCCCCTCACACTCGCTCCATCAACAATGCTCTGACACCCTTACACTCACTCCATCACCATCACCCTGACCGCTCACTCTCACTCCATCACTGTCACATTGATCCCCTCACACCCACTCCATCACTGTCACCCTGGCCCCCTCACACTCACTCCACCTCCGTCACCCAGACACCCTCACACTCACTCCAGCATGGTCAACCTGACCCCCTCACATTCAATCCATCACCGTCTCCCTGACCCTCTCACACTCACTCCATCACCATCACCCTCACACTCACTCTATCAACGTCACTCTGACCCCCTCACACTCACTACAACGCCGTCACACTGACCCCCTCACACCCACTCCATCATCGTCACCCTGGCCCCCTCACACTCACTTCATCACAGTCATCCTGACTCCATCACACTCACTCCATCACCGTCACTCTGACACACTCACACTGACTGCATCACCGCCACATTGATCCCCTCACAATCACTCCATCACCGTCACCCTGCCCCCCTCATTCTCACTCCATCTCCATCACCCTGAAACCCTCACACTCACTCCATCTCAGTCACCCAAACCCACTCACACTCACTCCATAACCCTCACCCTGACACCTTCACACTTCGCCATCACCATCACGTTGAGCCCATTACACTCATGCCATCACCATCACGCTGACCCCCTCACACTCACTCCATCTGTGTCACCTTGATTCCCTCACACTCACTTAATCTCCGACACCCTGACCCCCTCACACTCACTCCAGCACAGTCTCACTGATCCCCTCACAATCACTCCATCACCATCACTCTGACACACTCACACTGACTGCATCACCGTCACATTGATCGCCTCACACTCACTCCATCACTGACACCCTGCCCCCCATTCTCACTCCATCACCATCACCCTGAAACCCTCACAGTCACTCCATCACCGTCACCCTGATCCCCTCACACTCACTCCTTCTGTGTCACCTTGATTCCTTCCCACTCAATTCATCTCTGTCACCCTGACCCCCTCACACTCACTCCATCACCATTACCCTGATCCCCTCACACTCACTCCATCACCATCACTCTGACACACTCACACTGACTGCATCACCGCCACATTGATCCCCTCACAATCACTCCATCATCGTCACACTGATGCCCTCACACTCACTCCATCACCATCACCCTGATCCCCTCACACTCACTCCATCACCATCACTCTGACACACTCACACTGACTGCATCACCGCCACATTGATCCCCTCACAATCACTCCATCACCGTCACCCTGCCCCCCTCATTCTCACTCCATCTCCATCACCCTGAAACCCTCACACTCACTCCATCTCAGTCACCCAAACCCACTCACAATCACTCCATAACCCTCACCCTGACACCTTCACACTTCTCCATCACCATCACGTTGAGCCCATTACACTCACACCATCACCATCACGCTGACCCCCTCACCCTCACTCCATCTGTGTCACCTTGATTCCCTCACACTCACTTAATCTCCGACACCCTGACCCCCTCACACTCACTCTATCACCGTCACTCTGACCCCCTCACACTCACTCCATCAAAGTCACACTGAACCCCTCACACTCATTTCATCATCGTCACCCCAGCCCCCTCACACTCACTTCATCACAGTCATCCTGACCCCCTCAAACTCACTCCATCACCATCACACTGATCCCCTCACACTCACTCCATCACAATCCCCCTGATCCCCTCACACTTACTCCATCACCATCACTCTGACACACTCACACTGACTGCATCACCGCCACATTGATCCCCTCACACTCACTCCATCACCGTCACCCTGCCCCCCTCATTTTCACTCCATCTCCATCACCCTGAAACCCTCACACTCACTCCATCACAGTCACCCAAACCCACTCACACTCACTGCATAACCCTCACCCTGACACCTTCACACTTCTCCATCACCATCACATTGATCCCATTACACTCACTCCATCACCATCACGCTGACCCCCTCACACTCACTCCATCTGTGTCGCCTTGATTCCCTCACACCCACTCCATCACTGTCACCCTGACTCCCTCACACTCACTCCATCACTGTCACCCTGACCCCCTCATACTCACTCATTCAACGTCATCCCGACACCCTCGCACTCACTCCATCGCCGTCACCCTGACAACCTCACACTCACTTCAACACCGTCAAACTGAACCCTTCATACTCACTCCATCGCCGTCACCCTGATACACTCACACTCACTTCATTTCTGTCAACCTGACTTCCTCACACTCACTCTATCACCATCACACTGATCCCCTCACACTGACTCCATCTGCGTCACTCTGACCCCCTCACACTCACTGCATCACCATCATCCTGACCTCCTCACATCACTCCATCACCGTTACCCTGACAACCTCTCACTCCCTCCATTACCGTCACACTGATCCACTCACACTCACTCCATCACCGTCACCCTGACCCCCTCACACTCACTCCATCACCGTCACATTGAACCCCTCACACTCACTCCATCGCTGTCACCCTGACCCCTCGCACTGACTCCATCACGATCACTCTGAAACCCTTACTCTCAGTCCATCACCATCACATTGATCCCCTCACACTCACTCCATCACTGTCACCCTGCCCCCCTCATTCTCACTCCATCACCGTCACCCTGATCCCCTCACACTCACTCCATCACGATCACTCTGAAACCCTTACACTCACTCAATCACCATCACATTGATCCTCTCACACTCACTCTATCACCGTCACTCTGACCCCCTCACACTCACTACATCATCGTCACACTGAACCCCTCACACTCACTCCATCATCGTCACTCCGGCCCCCTCACACTCACTTCACTACAGTTATCCTGACCCCCTCACACTCACTCCATCACCATCACCCGGATCCCCTTCACACTCACTCCATCACCATCACTCTGACACCCTCACACTGACTGCATCGCCGCCACATTGATCCCCTCACACTCACTCCATCACCGTCACCCTGCCCCCCTCATTCTCACTCCATCTCCATCTCCCTGTAACCCTCACACTCACTCCATCACAGTCACCCAAACCCACTCACACTCACTCCATAACCCTCACCCTGACACCTTCACACTTCTCCATCACCATCACATTGATCCCGTTCCACTCACTCCATCACCATCACGCTGACCCCCTCACACTCACTCCATCTGTGTCACCTTGATTCCCTCACACTCACTTCATCTCCGTCACCCTGACCCCCCACACCCACTCCATCACCGTCACCCTGACAACCTCACACTCACTCCATCACCATCACCCTGACCCCCGCAAACTCACTCCATCACTGTAACGCTGACCCCCTCACACTCCCTCTATCAAAGTCACACTGAACCCCTCACATTCACTCCATCATCGTCACACTGACCCCATCGCACTCATTCCGTCACCGTCACACTGACCCCCTCATACTCACTCCATCACTGTAACACTGAACACCTCACACTCACTCCATCACCGTCACCCTGATCCTCTCACACTCACTCCATCACTGGTGCATTGATCCCCTCACAGTCACTCCATCACCGTCACTCTCATCCCACCCTCTTCATCCATATGCATCACACTGATCCCCTCACACTCGCTCCATCAACAATGCTCTGACACCCTCACACTCACTCCATTACAGTCACCCTGATCCACTCACACTTACTCCATCACGGTCAACCTGACCACCTCACACTCACTCCATCTCCATCACCCAGACACCCTCACACTCACTCCTTCAACGTTACACTGATCCCCTCACATTCCATCCCTCACCGTCACCTTGGCCCCCTCACACTCACCCCATCAGCGTCACGCTGACCCCCCTCACACTCACTCCATCACTGTCACCCTGACCCCCTCACACTCACTCCATCACCGTCACACTGACCCCCTTACACTCACTCCATCACAGTCACCCTGATTCCCTCACACTCACTCCACCACATTAAACCTGAACCCCTCACACTCACTCCATCACCGTCACACTGACCCCCTCACGCTCACTCCATCACCGTCATACTGATCCCCTCACACTCACTCTATCATGGTCACCCCGACCCCCTCGCATTCAATCCATCACCGTCACCCTGTCATACTCACATTCACTCCATCACTGTCAGCCTGACACCCTCACACTCACTTCATCACCGTCACACTCATCCCATCCCACTCACTCCATACGCTTTACACTGATCCCCTCACACTCACTCCATCAACAATGCCCTGACACCCTCACACTCACTCCATCACGGTCACCCTGACACACTCACACTCAGTCCATCATCGTCACACTGACCTTCTCACACTCGCTCCATCACATTCTCCCTGACACGCTCACATTCAATCCATCACCGACACCCTGGCCCCCTCACACTCACTCCATCACCGTCACACTGATCCCCTCACACTCACTCCATCACCGTCACACTGATCCCATCACACTCACTCCATCACGATCACTCTGAAACCCTTACACTCACTCCATCACCATCACTCTGACACCCACACACTCACTCCATCACCGTCACATTGATCGCCTCACACTCACTCCATCACTGACACCCTGCCCCCCATTCTCACTCCATCTCCATCACTCTGAAACCCTCACACTCACTCCATCACCGTCACCCTGATCCCCTCACACTCACTCCATCTGTGTCACCTTGATTCCTTCACACTCAATTCATCTCTGTCACCATGACCCCCTCACACTCACTCCATCACCATCACCCTCACACTCACTCTATCAACGTCACTCTGACCCCCTCACACTCACTACATCGCCGTCACACTGACCCCCTCACACCCACTCCATCATCGTCACCCTGGCCCCCTCACACTCACTTCATCACAGTCATCCTGACTCCATCACACTCACTCCATCACCGTCACTCTGACACCCTCACACTCACTCCATCACCATCACTCTGACACACTCACACTGACTGCATCACCGCCACATTGATCCCCTCACAATCACTCCATCACCGTCACCCTGCCCCCCTCATTCTCACTCCATCTCCATCACCCTGAAACCCTCACACTCACTCCATCTCAGTCACCCAAACCCACTCACACTCACTCCATAACCCTCACCCTGACACCTTCACACTTCGCCATCACCATCACGTTGAGCCCATTACACTCACGCCATCACCATCACGCTGACCCCCTCACACTCACTCCATCTGTGTCACCTTGATTCCCTCACACTCACTTAATCTCCGACACCCTGACCCCCTCACACTCACTCCAGCACAGTCTCACTGATCCCCTCACAATCACTCCATCACCATCACTCTGACACACTCACACTGACTGCATCACCGTCACATTGATCGCCTCACACTCACTCCATCACTGACACCCTGCCCCCCATTCTCACTCCATCACCATCACCCTGAAACCCTCACACACACTCCATCACCGTCACCCTGATCCCCTCACACTCACTCCTTCTGTGTCACCTTGATTCCTTCCCACTCAATTCATCTCTGTCACCCTGACCCCCTCACACTCACTCCATCACCATCACCCTGACACCCTCACACTCACTCTATCACCGTCACACTGAACCCCTCACACTCACTCCATCATCGTCACCCTGACCCCCTCACACACACTCCATCATCGTCACACTGATCCCCTCACACTCACTCCATCACCATCACCCTGATCCCCTCACACTCACTCCATCACCATCACTCTGACACACTCACACTGACTGCATCACCGCCACATTGATCCCCTCACAATCACTCCATCACCGTCACCCTGCCCCCCTCATTCTCACTCCATCTCCATCACCCTGAAACCCTCACACTCACTCCATCTCAGTCACGCAAACCCACTCACAATCACTCCATAACCCTCACCCTGACACCTTCACACTTCTCCATCACCATCACATGATCCCTTCACACTCACTCCATCACCATCACGCTGACCCCCTCATACTCACTCCATCACTGTCACACTGAACACCTCACTCTCACTCCATCACCGTCACCCTGACCCCCTCACTCTCAGTCCGTCACTGTCACACTGACCCCCTCACTCTGACTCCATCACCGTCACCCTGACCCCCCTCACACTCACTCCATCTGTGTCACCTTGATTCCCTCACACTCACTTAATCTCCGACACCCTGACCCCCTCACACTCACTCTATCACCGTCACTCTGACCCCCTCACACTCACTCCATCAAAGTCACACTGAACCCCTCACACTCATTCCATCATCGTCACCCCAGCCCCCTCACACTCACTTCATCACAGTCATCCTGACCCCCTCAAACTCACTCCATCACCATCACACTGATCCCCTCACACTCACTCCATCACAATCCCCCTGATCCCCTCACACTTACTCCATCACCATCACTCTGACACACTCACACTGACTGCATCACCGCCACATTGATCCCCTCACACTCACTCCATCACCGTCACCCTGCCCCCCTCATTTTCACTCCATCTCCATCACCCTGAAACCCTCACACTCACTCCATCACAGTCACCCAAACCCACTCACACTCACTGCATAACCCTCACCCTGACACCTTCACACTTCTCCATCACCATCACATTGATCCCATTACACTCACTCCATCACCATCACGCTGACCCCCTCACACACACTCCATCTGTGTCGCCTTGATTCCCTCACACCCACTCCATCACTGTCACCCTGACTCCCTCACACTCACTCCATCACTGTCACCCTGACCCCCTCATACTCACTCATTCAACGTCATCCCGACACCCTCGCACTCACTCCATCGCCGTCACCCTGACAACCTCACACTCACTTCAACACCGTCAAACTGAACCCTTCATACTCACTCCATCACCGTCACCCTGATACACTCACACTCACTTCATTTCTGTCAACCTGACCTCCTCACACTCACTCTATCACCATCACACTGATCCCCTCACACTGACTCCATCTGCGTCACTCTGACCCCCTCACACTCACTGCATCACCATCATCCTGACCTCCTCACATCACTCCATCACCGTTACCCTGACAACCTCTCACTCCCTCCATCACCGTCACACTGATCCACTCACACTCACTCCATCACCGTCACCCTGACCCCCTCACACTCACTCCATCACCGTCACATTGAACCCCTCACACTCACTCCATCGCTGTCACCCTGACCCCTCGCACTGACTCCATCACGATCACTCTGAAACCCTTACTCTCAGTCCATCACCATCACATTGATCCCCTCACACTCACTCCATCACTGTCACCCTGCCCCCCTCATTCTCACTCCATCACCGTCACCCTGATCCCCTCACACTCACTCCATCACGATCACTCTGAAACCCTTACACTCACTCAATCACCATCACATTGATCCTCTCACACTCACTCCATCACCATCACCCTGACACCCTCACACTCACTCTATCACCGTCACTCTGACCCCCTCACACTCACTACATCATCGTCACACTGAACCCCTCACACTCACTCCATCATCGTCACTCCGGCCCCCTCACACTCACTTCACTACAGTCATCCTGACCCCCTCACACTCACTCCATCACCATCACCCGGATCCCCTTCACACTCACTCCATCACCATCACTCTGACACCCTCACACTGACTGCATCGCCGCCACATTGATCCCCTCACACTCACTCCATCACCGTCACCCTGCCCCCCTCATTCTCACTCCATCTCCATCTCCCTGTAACCCTCACACTCACTCCATCACAGTCACCCAAACCCACTCACACTCACTCCATAACCCTCACCCTGACACCTTCACACTTCTCCATCACCATCACATTGATCCCGTTCCACTCACTCCATCACCATCACGCTGACCCCCTCACACTCACTCCATCTGTGTCACCTTGATTCCCTCACACTCACTTCATCTCCGTCACCCTGACCCCCCACACCCACTCCATCACCGTCACCCTGACAACCTCACACTCACTCCATCACCATCACCCTGACCCCCGCAAACTCACTCCATCACTGTAACGCTGACCCCCTCACACTCCCTCTATCAAAGTCACACTGAACCCCTCACATTCACTCCATCATCGTCACACTGACCCCATCGCACTCATTCCGTCACCGTCACACTGACCCCCTCATACTCACTCCATCACTGTAACACTGAACACCTCACACTCACTCCATCACCGTCACCCTGATCCTCTCACACTCACTCCATCACCGTCACACTGAACCCCTCATACCCACTCCATCATTGTACCACTGGCCCCCTCACACTCACATAATCACTGACACCCTGACCCCCTCACACTCACTCCATCACCGTCACAGTGACACCCTCACACTCAATCCATCACCGTCACATTGGACCCCTCACACTCACTTCATCTCTGTCACCCTAACCCCCTCGCACTCTCTCCATTACCGTCACCCTGGCCCCCTCACACTCACATAAACTCTGACACACTGACCGCATCACACTCACTCCATCACCGCCACACTGACCACCTCACACTCACTCCAACACAGCCACACTGACACACACACTCACTCCATCACCATCACGATGACCCCCTCGCACTCAATCCATCACCGTCTCCCTGACCCTCTCACACTCACCCCATCACCGTCACCTTGCCCCCATCACCCTCACTCCATCACCATCACTCTGTCACCCTCACACTCACTCCATCACCATCACCCAGACCCTCTCATGCTCACTCCATAACCGTCACCCAGACCCTCGCATGCTCACTCCATAACCGTCACAATGACACCCTCACACTCACTCCTTCACCATCAACCTGACCACCCCATACTCCTTCCATCACTGTCACCCTGATCCTCTCACACTCACTCCATCAACGTGACACTGAACTCCTCACACTCACTCCATCACTGTCACACTGAACACCTCACACTCACTCCATCATTGTACCACTGGCCCCCTCACACTCACTCCATCACTGTAACGCTGAACACCTCACACTCACTTAATCACTGACACCCTGACCCTCTCACACTCACTCCCTCACCGTCACAGTGAACCCCTCACACTCACTCCATCACCGTCACACTGACACCCTCACACTCACTCCATCACCGTAACATTGAACCCCTCACACTCTCTCCATCGCTGTCACCATGACCCCCTCGCACTGACTCCATCACCGTCACCCTGGCCCACTCACACTCATTCCATCACCATCACCCAGACCCCCTCACACTCACTCCATCATCATCACACTGACTCCCACACACTCACTCCATCATTGTCACCTGCCCCTTCACTCTCATTCCGTCACCGTCACACTGACCCCCTCACACTCACTCCATCACCATCACTCTGACCCCCTCACACTCACTCCATCACCGTCACACTGAAACCCTCACACTCACTCCATCACTCTCACACTGGCCCCCTCACACTCACATAATCACTGACACCCTGACCCTCTCACACTCACTCCCTCACCGTCACAGTGACCTCCTCACACTCCCTCCATCACCATCACTCTGACACCCTCACACTCACTCCATCACCGTCACCCTGAACCCCTCACACTCACTCCATCACCATCACCCTGACACGCTCACACTCACTCTATCACCGTCACTCTGGCCCCCTCACACTCACTCCATCACCGTCACACTGAACCCCTCACACTCACTACATCACTGTTACACTGGCCCCCTCACACTCACATAATCACTGACACCCTGACCCTCTGACACTCACTCCATCACCGTCACAGTGACCTCCTCACACTCACTCCATCACCGTCACACTGACCCCCTCACACTCACTCCATCACCATCACACTGACACACTCACACTCACTCCATCAGCGTCACATTGAACCCCTCACACTCTCTCCATCGCTGTCACCATGACCCCCTCGCACTGACTCCATCACCGTCACCCTGGCCCACTCACACTCATTCCATCACCATCACCCTGATCCCCTCACACTCACTCCATCACCGTCACACTGACCCCCTCACACTCACTCCATCTGTGTCACCTTGATTCCTTCACACTCAATTCATCTCTGTCACCCTGACCCACTCACACTCACTCCATCACCATCACCCAGACACCCTCACACTCACTCTATCACCGTCACACTGACCCCCTCACACTCACTCCATCATCGTCACACTGAACCCCTCACACTCACTCCATCATCGTCACCCCGGCCCCCTCACACTCACTTCATCACTGTCATCCGGACCCCCTCACACTCACTCCATCACCGTCACACTGATCCCCTCACACTCACTCCATCACCATCACCCTGATCCCCTCACACTCTCTCCATCAGCATCACTCTGACACACTCACACTGACTGCATCACCGCCACATTGATCCCCTCACACTCACTCCATCACCGTCACCCAAACCCACTCACACTCACTCCATAACCCTCACCCTGACATCTTCACACTTCTCCATCACCATCACCCTGACCCCATCAAACTCACTCCATCACCGTCACGCTGACCCCCTCACACTCACTCCATCACTGTCACACTGACCCCCTCACACTCACTCCATCACCGTCACACTGACCCCCTCACACTCACTCCATCACCGTCACCCTGATCCTCTCACACTCACTCCATCACCGTCACACTGAACCCCTCACACTCACTCCATCATTGTACCACTGGCCCCCTCACACTCACATAATCACTGTCTCCCTGACCCCCTCACGCTCACTCATTCAACGTCATCCTGACCCCCCTCACACTCACTCCATCACCGTCACCCAGGCCCCCTCACACTCACTTAAACTCTGACACACTGACTGCATCACACTCACTCCGTCACCGCCACACTGACCACCTCACACTCACTCCAACACAGCCACACTGACACACTCACACTCACTCCATCACTACCACGATGACCCCCTCACACTCAATCCATCACTGTCTCCCTGACCCTCTCACACTCACCCCATCACCGTCACCTTGCCCCCTCACTCTCACTCCATCACCATCACCCAGACACTCTCACGCTCACTCCATAACCGTCACCCTGATCCTCTCACACTCACTCCATCACCGTCACCCTGATCCTCTCACACTCTCTCCATCACCGTCACACTCAACCCCTCACACTCACTTCATCACTGTCACACTGAACCCCTCACACTCACTCCATCATTGTACCACTGGCCCCCTCACACTCACATAATCACTGACACCCTGACCCCCTCACACTCACTCCATCACTGTCTACCAGACCCCCTCACGCTCACTCATTCAACGTCGTCCTGACACCCTCACACTCACCCCATCACCGTCACCTTGATTCCCTCACACTCACTTCATCTCTGTCACCCTGACCCCCTCGCACTCACTCCATCACAGTCCCCCTGGCCCCCTCACACTCACATAAACTCTGACACACTGACCGCATCACACTCACACCATCACCGCCACACTGACACCCTCACACTCACTCCATCACCGTAACATTGAACCCCTCACACTCTCTCCATCGCTGTCACCATGACCCCCTCGCACTGACTCCATCACCGTCACCCTGGCCCACTCACACTCATTCCATCACCATCACCCAGACCCCCTCACACTCACTCCATCATCATCACACTGACTCCCACACACTCACTCCATCATTGTCACCTGCCCCTTCACTCTCATTCCGTCACCGTCACACTGACCCCCTCACACTCACTCCATCACCATCACTCTGAAACCCTCACACTCACTCCATCACCGTCACACTGAAACCCTCACACTCACTCCATCACTCTCACACTGGCCCCCTCACACTCACATAATCACTGACACCCTGACCCTCTCACACTCACTCCCTCACCGTCACAGTGACCTCCTCACACTCCCTCCATCACCATCACTCTGACACCCTCACACTCACTCCATCACCGTCACCCTGAACCCCTCACACTCACTCCATCACCATCACCCTGACACGCTCACACTCACTCTATCACCGTCACTCTGGCCCCCTCACACTCACTCCATCACCGTCACACTGAACCCCTCACACTCACTACATCACTGTTACACTGGCCCCCTCACACTCACATAATCACTGACACCCTGACCCTCTCACACTCACTCCATCACCGTCACAGTGACCTCCTCACACTCACTCCATCACCGTCACACTGACCCCCTCACACTCACTCCATCACCATCACACTGACACACTCACACTCACTCCATCAGCGTCACATTGAACCCCTCACACTCTCTCCATCGCTGTCACCATGACCCCCTCGCACTGACTCCATCACCGTCACCCTGGCCCACTCACACTCATTCCATCACCATCACCCTGATCCCCTCACACTCACTCCATCACCGTCACACTGACCCCCTCACACTCACTCCATCTGTGTCACCTTGATTCCTTCACACTCAATTCATCTCTGTCACCCTGACCCACTCACACTCACTCCATCACCATCACCCAGACACCCTCATACTCACTCTATCACCGTCACACTGACCCCCTCACACTCACTCCATCATCGTCACACTGAACCCCTCACACTCACTCCATCATCGTCACCCCGGCCCCCTCACACTCACTTCATCACTGTCATCCGGACCCCCTCACACTCACTCCATCACCGTCACACTGATCCCCTCACACTCACTCCATCACCATCACCCTGATCCCCTCACACTCTCTCCATCAGCATCACTCTGACACACTCACACTGACTGCATCACCGCCACATTGATCCCCTCACACTCACTCCATCACCGTCACCCAAACCCACTCACACTCACTCCATAACCCTCACCCTGACATCTTCACACTTCTCCATCACCATCACCCTGACCCCATCAAACTCACTCCATCACCGTCACGCTGACCCCCTCACACTCACTCCATCACTGTCACACTGACCCCCTCACACTCACTCCATCACCGTCACACTGACCCCCTCACACTCACTCCATCACCGTCACCCTGATCCTCTCACACTCACTCCATCACCGTCACACTGAACCCCTCACACTCACTCCATCATTGTACCACTGGCCCCCTCACACTCACATAATCACTGTCTCCCTGACCCCCTCACGCTCACTCATTCAACGTCATCCTGACCCCCCTCACACTCACTCCATCACCGTCACCCAGGCCCCCTCACACTCACTTAAACTCTGACACACTGACTGCATCACACTCACTCCGTCACCGCCACACTGACCACCTCACACTCACTCCAACACAGCCACACTGACACACTCACACTCACTCCATCACTACCACGATGACCCCCTCATACTCAATCCATCACTGTCTCCCTGACCCTCTCACACTCACCCCATCACCGTCACCTTGCCCCCTCACTCTCACTCCATCACCATCACCCAGACACTCTCACGCTCACTCCATAACCGTCACCCTGATCCTCTCACACTCACTCCATCACCGTCACCCTGATCCTCTCACACTCACTCCATCATTGTACCACTGGCCCCCTCACACTCACATAATCACTGACACCCTGACCCCCTCACACTCACTCCATCACTGTCTACCAGACCCCCTCATGCTCACTCATTCAACGTCGTCCTGACACCCTCACACTCACCCCATCACCGTCACCTTGATTCCCTCACACTCACTTCATCTCTGTCACCCTGACCCCCTCGCACTCACTCCATCACAGTCCCCCTGGCCCCCTCACACTCACATAAACTCTGACACACTGACCGCATCACACTCACACCATCACCGCCACACTGACCACCTCACACTCACTCCAACACAGCCACACTGATCACCTCACACTCACTCCATCACCATCACGATGACCCCCTCACACTCAATCCATCACCGTCTCCCTGACCCTCTAACACTCACCCCATCACCGTCACCTTGCCCCCTCACTCTCACTCCATCACCATCACTCTGTCACCCTCACACTTACTCCATCACCATCACCCAGACCTTCTCACACTCACTCCATCACCGTCACCCAGACCCTCGCATGCTCACTCCATAACCGTCGCAATGACACCCTCACACTCACTCCATCACCATCAACCTGACCACCCCACACTCATTCCATCACTGTCACCCTGACCACCTCACACTCATTCCATCACCGTCACACTGATCCCCTCACACTCATTCCATCACCGTCACACTGATCCCCTCACACTCACTCCATCACAGTCACATTGATCCCCTCACACTCACTCCATCACCGTCACACTGACCCCCTCACCCTCACTCCATCACCGTCACACTGAAGCCCTCACACTCACTCCATCATCGTCACCCTGGCCCCCTCACACTCACTTCATCACAGTCATCCTGACTCCATCACACTCACTCCATCACCGTCACACTGACCCCTTCACACTCACTCCATCACTGTCACCCTGACCCCCCACACTCACTCCATCACCGTCACCCTGTCCCCCTCACACTCACTCCATCACTGTCACACTGACCCCCTCACTCTCATTCCGTCACTGTCACACTGACCCCCTCACACTCACTACATCACTGTAACGCTGAACCCCTCACACTCACTCCATCACCGTCCCCCTGACCCCCCTCACACTCACTCCATCACTGTCACACTGATCCTCTCACACTCACTCCATCACCGTCACACTGAACCCCTCACACTCACTCCATCACCATCACGCTGAACCCCTCACACTCACTCCATCTGTGTCACCTTGATTCCCTCACACTCACTCCATCACCGTCACCCTGACCCCCTCACACTCACTCCAACACCGTCACCCTGACCCCCTCACACTCACTCCACCACCGTCACCCTGACAACCTCACACTCACTCCATCACCGTCACACTGACCCCTTCACACTCACTCCATCACTGTCACCCTGACCCCCCACACTCACTCCATCACTGTCACCCTGTCCCCCTCACACTCATTCCATCACCGTCACCCTGACTCCCTCACACTCACTCCATCACTGTAACGCTGAACCCCTCACACTCAATCCATCACCGTCTCCCTGACCCTCTCACACTCACCCCATCACCGTCACCTTGCCCCCCTCACTCTCATTCCATCACCATCACTCTGACACCCTCACACTCACTCCATCACCGTCACCCAGACCTTCTCACACTCACTCCATCACCGTCACCCTGACCCCCCTCACACTCACTCCATCACCGTCACCCAAACCCACTCACACTCACTCCATAACCCTCACCCTGACACCTTCACACTTCTCCATCACCATCACATTGATCCCATTACACTCACTCCATCACCATCACGCTGACCCCCTCACACTCACTCCATCTGTGTCACCTTGATTCCCTCACACTCACTCCATCACCGTCACCCTGACCCACTCACACTCACTACATCATCGTCACCCTGAGCCCCTCATACTCACTCCACCACCGTCACCATGACAACCTCACACTCACTCCAACACCGTCACCGTGACAACCTCACACTCACTCCATCACCGTCACCCTGAAACAATCACACTGACTTCATCTCTGTCAACCTGACCTCCTCACACTCACTACATGACCATCACCCTGATCACCTCACACTCACTCCATCTCCGTTATTCTGACTCCCTCACACTCACTGCGTCACCATCATCCTGACCCCCTCACATCACTCCATCACCGTTACCCTGACAACCTCACACTCACTCCATCACCGTCACATTGAACCCCTCACACTCACTCCATCGCCGTCACTCTGACCCCCTCACACTCACTGCATCACCATCATCCTGACTGCCTCACATCACTCCATCACCGTTACTCTGACAATCTCTCACTCACTCCATCACCGTCACCCTGATCCCCTCACACTCACTCCATCTCCGTCACTCTGACCACCTCACACTCACTGCATCACCATCATCCTGACCCCCTCACATCACTCCATCACAGTTACCCTGACAACCTCACACTCACTCCATCACCGTCACACTGAACCCCTCACACTCACTCCATCGCCGTAACCCTGACCCCCTCGCACTGACTCCATCACCATCACCCCGGCCCCCTCACACCCATTCCATCACCGTCACAATGATCCCCTCACACTCACTCTATCACCGTCACACTGAACCCCTCACACTCACTCCATCATCGTCACCCTGATCCCCTCACACTCACTCCATCACCGTCACACTGCCCCCCTCATTCTCGCTCCATCACCCTGAAACCCTCACACTCACGCCATCACAGTCACCCAAACCCACTCACACTCACTCCATAACCCTCATCCTGACACCTTCACACTTCTCCATCACCATCACATGACCCCCTCACACTCCCTCCATCTGTTTCACCTTGATTCCCTCACACTCACTCCATCACCGTCACACTGACCCCCTCACACTCACTCCATCACCGTCACACTGACCCCCTCACACTCACTCCATCACCGTCACACTGACCCCCTCACACACACACCATCCCCGTCACACTGATCCTCTCACACTCACTCCAACACCGTCACACTAAACCCCTCACACTCACTCCATCACCGTCACACTGAACCCCTCACACTCACGCCATCATTGTACCACTGGCCCCCCCACACTCACATAATCACTGACACCTTGACCCACTCACACTCACTCCATCACTGTCTCACTGACCCCCTCACGCTCACTCATTCAACGTCGTCCTGACCCCCTCACACTCACCCCATCACCGTCATCTTGCCCCCCACACTCTCACTCCATCACCACCACTCTGACACCCTCACACTCACTCCATCACCGTCACCCAGACCTTCTCACACTCACTCCATCACCGTCACCCAGACCCTCTCACACTCACCCCATCACCGGCACCTTGCCCCCTCACTCTCACTCCATCACCATCACTCTGACATCCTCACACTCACTCCATCACCGTCACCCAGACCCTCTCACGCTCACTCCATAAACGTCACAATGACACCCTCACACTCACTCCTTCACCATCAACCTGACCACCCCACACTCATTCCATCACCGTCACCCTGGCCCCCTCACACACATTCCATCACCGTCACTCTGATCCGTTCACACTCATTCCATCACCGTCACTCTGATCCCCTCACACTCACGCCGTCACGATCACCCTGAAACCCTTACACTCACTCGATCACCATCACTCTGACACCCTCACACTCACTCCATCACCGTCACACTGAAGCCCTCACACTCACTCCATCATCATCACCCTGACTCCCTCACACTCACTCGATCACCATCACTCTGACACCCTCACACTCACTCCATCACCGTCACCCTGCCCCCCTCATTCTCACTCCATCTCCATCACCCTGAAACCCTCACACTCACTCCATCTCAGTCACCCAAACCCACTCTCTCACTCTTTAACCCTCACCCTGACACCCCCACACTCACTCCATCACCGTCACCCAGACCCTCTCACACTCACCCCATCACCGGCACCTTGCCCCCTCACTCTCACTCCATCACCATCACTCTGACATCCTCACACTCACTCCATCACCGTCACCCAGACACCCTCACGCTCACTCCATCACCGTCACCCAGACACTCGCATGCTCACTCCATAACCGTCACAATGACACCCTCACACTCACTCCTTCACCATCAACCTGACTAACCCACACTCATTCCATCACTGTCACCCTGACCCCCTCACACTCATTCCTTCACCATCACCGTCACCCTGACCCCCTCACACTCACTCCAACACCGTCACTGTGACCCCCTCGCACTGACTCCATCACCGTCACACTGGCCCCCTCACACTCATTCCATCACCGTCACACTGATCCCCTCACACTCACTCCATCTGTTTCACCTTGATTCCCTCACACTCACTTCATCTCCATCACCCTGACCCCCTCACACCCACTCCATCACCATCACCCTGACCCCCTCATACTCACTCATTCAACGTCATCCCGACACCCTCACACTCACTCCATCTCAGTCACCCAAACCCACTCTCTCACTCTTTAACCCTCACCCTGACACCCCCACACTCACTCCATCACCGTCACCCTGACAACCTCACACTCACTCCATCACCGTCACACTGACCCCTTCACACTCACTCCTTCACCGTCACCCTGACCCCTTCACACTCACTCCATCACTGTCACCCTGGCGCCCTAATCCTCGATCCATCACCTTCACCCTGTCCCCCTCACACTCATTCCATCACCGTCACACTGATCCCCTCACACTCACTCCATCACGATCTCTCTGAAACGCTTGCACTCACTCCATCTCCTTCACTCTGACCCCCTCACACTCACTGCATCACCATCATCCTGACTGCCTCACATCACTCCATCACAGTTACCCTGACAACCTCTCACTGACTCCATCACGATCACTCTGAAACCCTTACACTCACTCCATCACCATCACCCTGACCCCCTCACACTCACTCCATCACTGTCACCTTGATTCCCTCACACTCACTTCATCTCTGTCACGCTGACCCCCTCGCACTCACTCCGTCACCGTCACCCTGGCCCCCTCACACTCACATAAACTCCCACACACTGACCGCATCACACTCACTCCATCACCGCCACACTGACCACCTCACACTCATTTCAACACAACCACACTGACACACTCACGCTCACTCCATCAACATCACAATGACCCCCTCACACTCAATCCATCACCGTCTCCCTGACCCTCTCACACACACCCCATCACCGTCACCTTGCCCCCCTCACTCTCACTCCATCACCATCACTCTGACATCCTCACACTCACTCCATCACCGTCACCCAGACACTCTCACGCTCACTCCATAACCGTCACAATGACACCCTCACACTCACTCCTTCACCATCAACCTGACCACCCCACACTCATTCCATCACTGTCACCCTGACCCCCTCACACTCACTCCATCAACGTCTCCCTGACCCCCTCACACTCACTCCATCACCGTCACCCTGACCCCCTCACACTCACTCCATCACCGTCACCCTGGACCCCTCACACACATTCCATCACCGTCACACTGACCCCCTCGCACTCAGTCCATCAATATCACACTGAACCCCTCATTTTCACTCCAACACCGTCACTGTGACCCCCTCGAAATGACTCCATCACCGTCACACTGAACCCCTCACACTCACTCCATCTGTTTCACCTTGATTCCCTCACACTCACTTCATCTCCGTCACCTTGACCCCCTCACACTCACCCCATCACCGTCACCCTGACCCCCTCACACTCACTCCATCACCATCACTCTGACACCCTCATACTCACTCATTCAACGTCATCCCGACAGCCTCACACTCACTCCATCACCGTCACCCTGACAACCTCACACCGACTCCATCACCGTCACACTGAACCCCTCACACTCACACCATCATTGTACCACTGGCCCCCTCACACTCACTCCATCCCTGTCTCCCTGACCCCCTCACACTCACTCATTCAACGTCATCCTGACACCCTCACACTCACTCCATCACCGTCACCCTGGCCCCCTCACACTCACATAAACACTGACACCCTGACCGCATCACACTCACTCCATCACCGCCAAACTGACCCCTTCACACTCACTTCAACACAGCCACACTGACACACTCACACTCACTCCATCGCCGTCACACTGATCCCCTCACACTCAGTCTATGCCCGTCACACTGAGACCCTCATACTCACTCCATCACCGTCACCCTGATCCCCTCACACTCACTCCATCACCATCACTCTGACACCCTCACACTCACTCCATCACCGTCACCCTGTTCCCCTCACACTCACTCCATCACCATCACTCTGACACCCTCACACTCACTCCATCACCGTCACCCTGATCCCCTCACACTCACTCCATCACCATCACTCTGACACCCTCACACTCACTCCATCACCGTCACATTGATCCCCTCACACTCACTCCATCTCCGTCACACTGAACCCCTCACACTCACTCCATCACTGTCACACTGGCCCCCTCACACTCACATAATCACTGACACCCTGACCCTCTCACACTCACTCCCTCGCTGTCACAGTGACCTGCTCACACTCACTCCATCACCGTCACACTGACACCCTCACACTCACTCCATCACCGTCACCCTGAGCACCTCTCACTCATTCCATCACTTACACCCTCACCCCATCACACTCACTCCATCTTCGTCATCCCGACACCCTCACACTCACTCCATCACCGTCACCCTGACAACCTCACACTCACTCCATCACCGAAATCCTGATACCGTCACACTCACACCATCACCGTCACCCTGACCCCCTCACACTCACTCAAGCACCCCAACACGCTCACTCCAATATGTCACTTTGACTCCCTCACATTCACTCCATCATCGTCCCACTGCCCCCTCGCACCCACTGCATCACTGTCACACTGATCCCCTCACACTCACTCCATCATCGTCAACCTGACACCCTCACACTCACTCCATCACTATCACCCTGATCCCCTCACAATCACTACGTCACTCAATGCCTCACACCACCCCCACCGTCACGCTCACCACCACGCACTCCACTACCATCACACACACTGCCCCACACCACCCTCACCATCACTCTCACAGCCACACACGCCCCTACCGTCATGTTCACTCCCCTGCATAGTCGCACACGTTCACACGCGCTCCACCACACGCAACCCCACTGTCATGCTCACTCACCCTGCATAAAGCCTCACCATCAGACTCACTCAAATACACTCTCCCCCACTGTATCGCTCACTCCCCCCCACACAGCCCCACCCTGATTCGCAGACCCCATGCACTCCCCCACCATCATGCTCACTATCCCACACAGTCCCCCACGATCAGACTAACTCCCTCGCACACTGCCCCTCCATTACACTCACACGCCCATGTTGTCTTCCACCATTACACTCCTCACACACCTTAAACTGAGCTCCTGCCTGTGAACACCGACCCAGTTGATCCCCTCTAAATGGCTTTTAACCCCATCCCCATTCTATTCCGTGAGTAACAGACAGTGGGTCCCACACAATGTGTTCTGTGTGTGATATCCTGTTGTACCAGTCTCAGCCACAGCCTATGGTGCCACTCCACCTGTTACCCCCTAGTAATGGCTGGAGTTCTCACACCCACTATGTCCCTGAGCAATGGCGTTTGGCCCAAGGTCCACACTGTTGCCCTGGCAATGGCCTGACATGCCGTCCCAATCTCTGTTCCCTAACATCGGCCTGAAGATCCATAACCCTCTTCTGTTCCTCCAGCACCGAAGGATTCCAGGAAGACAGTAACATTGGGAGGTTATGATCGCAAGATAGAGAAAGATTGGGGAAGGCAAGGACAGTGAAATTGAGTGTGTAAATGGGAAAAGGAGAGAGAAATAGCAGTGCAGTGTGAGAGGGGGAGGGACATAAGGAGGGAGAGTGACAAAGGGAGCAAGGTGAATTCTGCTGAGCGCCAAGTTGAAGTGGGAGACCCAGAAGGGAAAGTAAGGACAGAGGGAGTTAAACCCAGCTCCTGATCTCAGGGCGCGGTGCCCTCCCCTTCCCTGAGGACCAGGACTTGGGGCTGAGTCTGTCTCTCTCCAGCTCAGCTTCTCCAATACAAAGACACACAACAACATCGGTCACTCTGTTGCTCGGCACGCTTTAATTAACATTTTTATTGGTTTCAAATGGAAGTGATGGATACAATCAGTGGGATGGTGCCTTTTCTCACTGGCCCCTGAGTTGTGAGAAACATTGAAATGTTTCCCTGTAACCCCGCTGTGGGATAAGGATGGACAAACCAGTGCTACCCCCAGTCTGTTACCATAGCGACAGGCTGCTCCATCGCTGAAACACTGAACTAAAATGAGAAAATCCCGGATGGATTGATTAATGAGGGAAATTGATGGATGGATGGATTTGGGTGAAGGGATATTTCAGCACATTCTTCAGCTGCTGCCTGAACTTAGTCTGGGTCACGGCATAAATCGCGGTGTTTGTGCAGCAACTGAGGAGCTGCAGCATAAAGCCCAATTCCTGCACAAAGTAATCGAGATACACAGGGGAATACATTATATCAGTTATCCGGTACCATATAGAATACAGCATTAACATTGACCATAACAGGATGAAATTGGCCGAGATCACAAACAGTAAAATGATGGATTTTTTTCGGTTTCTCATTTCAGTGTCAGACTGAGCGTCCCCATTGGTGTGAGCGCGGAGTCTCCTGCGGGCTCTGCTGGTCACTAAAATGTGTCTGACGGTGAGAACATTGAGCAGCAGAATCAGGAGAAATGGGACACCCGGGGTTAGAATGTGGTGGAGGAACTCGATTGTGACCCAGACACTGGAGACTCGAACAGCGCCTGTTACATCACAAAACCAGGGGGCGTTCCCCAGCCGATACCGAGCCGTGAGAATAAAATACCAGAAAATGTTCTTTAAACAGCTCAGCACAGTCACTGCTCCCAGAACCACAGCCGCCGTTTTCTCACTGCAATATTTACGTTTCAGCTTCTGGCAACAAATGGCCACAAACCGATCAAAGGTGAAAGTGACGGTGAACCAGACAGAGCAGTCAGTGGCTGCATAAAGCAGGACGGCGTGGATATTACACACCGGGACGGACTTCCTCAGGAAATAAAACTGTTCATCATAAACAATGGGAATGTGTCTCAGGATCAGGTCGAGGATAATGACCAGGAGATCCGCCGCTGCCATGGCCCCCAGGTAACGTCTGACACATGGAGACAATCCACAATCTTTATAAAGCAGGACGTAGATGGTCACTACGTTAACTGTGAGGAAGGAAAACAAACCCATTATCCATCAGACTGGAGGCAAAGGGACCCGTTTGATCGGGGACCCAGTGAGATTTTCAAATGTGTCCCTGTAGTCAGGGATTTATTAAAATAATTGGAGCTGGAATAACAAATGGGAAGGTCGGAATTACTGACAAAAATGTGACATAAACCACAAGAAACCCTCCCTCCCCAAACACACAGAGACACATCCATAAGGACAGATGGTATATAGAACATTCCCACACACTCGATCACTCGAGAGCAGGCACAGGTCACTCCTTCCCAGTTCCTAATACGGAGGGTGGAAACGTTGCTGTCCTGAAGGATTCTCTCCCAGTTTCCTGAAGACGATCGGAGGTTGGGAATTTCTGTATTTTTGTCTAAATTGTGGTTGATCCTGTGTTGTGAAGAAATGTAAACGCAGGAAAAACGTATTCCCCCTTTAACTGCCTGAGGGGCCTTCGGAACAGTGTCTCCTTCTCCCTGGAATGGAATCTCTTCCCTCGGGATCTTATCGTTTGTTCAATTCACTGACGTCCGGCCGTTCACAAACAATGTCAGGGACAGAATGTTCCGGGGAATGGCAGTTTTAGAATGTCGGGGACAGAACATTCCGGGGAATGGCAGTTTTAGAATGTCAGGGACAGAACGTTCCCGGAGAATGGCAGTTATAGAATGTCGGGGACAGAACGTTCCGGGGAATGGCAGTTATAGCATGTCGGGGACAGAACGTTCCGGGGAATGTCAGTTATAGAATGTCGGGGACAGAACGTTCCGGGGAATGTCAGTTATAGAATGTCGGGGACAGGACGTTCCCGGAGAATGGCAGTTTTAGAATGTCGGGGACAGAACGTTCCGGGGAATGGCAGTTTTAGAATGTCGGGGACAGAACGTTCCGGGGAATGTCAGTTATAGAATGTCAGGGACAGAACGTTCCGGGGAATGGCAGTTTTAGAATGTCGGGGACAGAACGTTCCGGGGAATGTCAGTTATAGAATGTCGGGGACAGGACGTTCCCGGAGAATGGCAGTTATAGAATGTCGGGGACAGAACGTTCCGGGGAATGTCAGTTATAGAATGTCAGGGACAGAACGTTCCGGGGAATGTCAGTTTTAGAATGTCGGGGACAGGACGTTCCCGGAGAATGGCAGTTATAGAATGTCGGGGACAGAACGTTCCGGGGAATGGCAGTTATAGAATGTCGGGGACAGAACGTTCCGGGGAATGTCAGTTATAGAATGTCGGGGACAGAACGTTCCGGGGAATGGCAGTTTTAGAATGTCGGGGACAGAACGTTCCGGGAATGTCAGTTATAGAATGTCGGGGACAGAACGTTCCGGGGAATGTCAGTTATAGAATGTCGGGGACAGAACGTTCCGGGGAATGTCAGTTATAGAATGTCGTGGACAGAACTTTCCGTGGAGCTCCATGACCTGTCCATCACTTTTCCCCCCATCCACCCCACCAACATGATGTACTGTGCACAGGCTACATCTCTGTCCAGCACGGGGAGCTGTGCAGGCCACATCATTGTCTTATCTATAAATCTCAACCAGACAGTCTGCCCAGCACAGAGACCTCTGCAGTAATAACTGGTGAATTATTCTATAACCCAGGAGCAGTTACCCTCCCAGCATGTAGGACCGTGTACCCCACCCCAGTGCATTGATCTGTAACCCAGGAGCAGTTACCCTCCCAGCATGTAGGGATGTGTAAACCACCCCAGTACATTGATCTGTAACCCAGGAGCAGTTCCCCTCCCAGCATGTAGGACTGTGTACACCACCCCAGTGCATTGATCTGTAAACCAGGAACAGGGGGATCATCTGCATGAGGCTGTGCCAATTTCCTGGTGCTATTGCATTGAACTCACCTCATTAACTACACACCCCACCCCATGGTGTCCCTCTCATTCAATACCAGCCCGATTCTCCCACCCATCATGGTTAGAGGGACTCACCATCGCCCGAGTGCCCCTGGGTATCCCATGATCCCTGGCACTGGTGCCACGGAGGTCCTGGTGGATGGGCTAGTACAGAGGGGACCATTCTCTTCCCAGAGGGAGCCACACCACCAGACTCACCGAGCATGGTCTGAGCTCCCCACCCAGCTCAGTGCAGTATCTGCGGTCTGAAGAAATGTCCAGCAATACAGGGCAAGCAACAATAACCTTCCCCGCTCTGAGGGTCATCATATTCTCTCTGTTCCTTCACACTCACTGTATATCTGTTATGGCACTTTCCCGCCACCCCCACCCCGCCGCAATCTCTCTCTCTCTCTGCCCCTCTCTCTTTCTCTCTCTCTCTCCCTCTCTCTCGCTCTTACTCTCCCTCTCTCTCACTCCCTCCCTCCACTTTACCCCTCACACTAATGGATACAACACTGTGGACTGACTCCATCTGAACCCCTCCCCATGTCCCCCACCTACAACGGCACTAACAGCAGGGCCACCCACTCCCACCCTCACTCCCTCCCTTCTTCCCATTCCAGGAGAAACAGCCTGGAGTAGGACAGCCGGGTGGTGGATTGCCCGATATCTATTCCCTTGCCCCCTCTCCCCCCACCATGTGGGGAGGACCCTGGTACGACCCTGGAAACCTCGTGTGGGGATTCTGAAACATCCACGTCCCACCGACCCGAGTAAGGAGCAATGTTCAGTGAAGGGCAATTCTCACTTTAAACCCACTGGCAGCTCCGTTTCCCCCCGGCACAACTTAGAAGCTGTGGCCCTGGTGCAATCTCCCTTCTGTGTCGAGTTGGTACAAATGGAATCCCCACGGTCTCGGGGGCAGGAGGGTGGGCTCACATCACATCATCATCACCACCTCCCAGGAAGGGAGCACGTAGGCTCCCTCCTACACCTCCCCCTCTAAACAGCTCAGATACTGAAACTAATCTGTGATAGTTACTGCTCTCCCCACTTGTCCTGATATCTTCAACAATCTGTTCTCATATACACGCTGCGCTCTCTGTTCCTGCAGCCCCTTTATAATGGCACAGCCTGTTTTAAACTGTCTTTCTTTATCTTTCATACCAAAGTGCATCACCTCACACTGTTCTGCATTGATCCCCGTCTACCAACGTGTCACTGTCCTGTTAGAGTTCCACACTGTCCTCCATAGACTTTACAATTCTTGCAGGTTTGGTACCATTTACAAGCATTAAGATTGTCATAGTGTCACAGTCCCCATGAAACAAGTGAAATCCTGCCCCACATACAGGAGTGTGAGCAAGTGAAATACTGATATATTCCCACGGACAGAGTCGAATAATGACATACTGTCAATGGATCAACAAAAATCCTGACACATACGAGACAGAGTAGATGAAATATTGACAAACCACAGAGCAAGAGAAATCCGGAAAGGTTCCACTTATCGATATTCATCAGGGTATAATGGGATGAAGTTGAAAGTGTGTAATGTACCTTTAAGAAAGAGTGAATGCTGCTCTGAACTGAGAGCTTACAAGTACCTGTGATATGAGAGTAGGGCAGACCCAGAAGCAGTATGTTGCTGTAGAGCTGGAGTGGGGATTTAAGCAGTTAAGAGATAGAGGGTCTCTTTCAGTTCACTTTCAGTGTTAAAAAATACATTGTTGTTTGTATTTAAACTGTGGAATTTGGGAGTTCTATGTCACTCATATTTTAACAGATAACGAGGCGAATTGAACATTTATTTATGTTTAGTTTAAATTACCAGATGAGATCTATGCCGTGTCCTAACAATTGCTGTGTGTGTATCTGTGTGTCTCTGTGTGGGGCAGGTCTGGCAGTCTCTGTGGTGCTGAAAGTGATGCAATACCTCCCTCTGCTGGCCTCCCCACGCCACTGCACAAGCATTGGTAGAGGGTGAAAACCAACAGGGATTCACTCAGAGAGGGAGAGAGAGAGGGCAGCTGCTCACAGCACCATCCAAACTGATGTCATATCCATGTACTGATCTAAACGTCATTTAAACGTTATTACTGTCCCTGCTTTCACCACTTGCTCTGCAAGTTCATTCCACACACAAGCCAGCTTCTGTCTAAAATAATTACCTCTCCTGACTTTTGTCAATCTTTTTTCCTCGCACCTTAAAATATACCTCAGTTTTGAATCCCCAACTCTAGGGAAAAGACATCAGCCCTTCAGCTTATCTGTATCCCTCATCATTTTATAAACCTCTGCAAAGTTACTCCTCCATCTCATACTCTCCAGTGAAAAATGTCCAGCCGATCCAGCCTCCCCTTGTAGCTCAATCCCTCCATTTCCAGCAACATCCAGGTTAATGTCTTCTGAACCCTCTCCTGGTTAATAATATCAAGGTCAATAATATCAAAGTGAATAGGCAAGGTATTTTATAAGGGTAATGGAGACCAAAACTAGAGGACATAGTTGTAAGGTGAGAGGGGAAAAATTTAAAAGTGACCTAAGGGCAGCTGTTTCACCCAGAGGGTGGTGTACCTATGGAATGAGTGGGCAGGATGACCAGACTGGACACAGTATTCCAGAAGAGATCTCACCAATGTCCTGTACAACCACAACATGACGTCCCAATTCCGATACTCAAAGGTCTGACCATTGACGAAAAGTATGTTAAACACCTTCTTAACGACATTATCTATATGAGATGCAACTTTTAAAGATTTATACCTGATGGCCGAGGTCTCTGTACTACAACACTGCCAAAAGCCCGGTATTTAATTGTATAAGTCCTACTATTGTTTGATTTACCAAATCCAATACCTCGCATTAATCCAAACTAAAATCCATCTGCCACGCCTCGGCCAGTGAGCGATATTACCACCTCCTCACCTTCCCCGTTTAATTTTAAAATGCCCAACCCTCTCCAGGAGGCCTGCACACTCCGGCCTTGATCTTCTCAAAGACCCTGAGCTTGGGTTGCCTTGTGTGGTTAGGGGGAGGAGGGACGGATTGCAGTCACAGTCAGTGGGGAGGAGAGGCTGGACAGTAATCAGCTGCCTGGTATCATTTCATGGTTTTAGGCAGAGGGCAGACACACGTGAGAGTTGGGTTCTACTGATCGGTGTTTTGGGACCAGAAATTATGGTCTTTCTCCGTGTCTGGTGTTCAGTAATAAATATCTATTTTTGTATCCCTTCATTGGGCAGAGGGTGTCTGCAGGATTTCTGTCCCTAATATTGCAGACGACAGATAATAGCGATTAAAGATATTCATAGTAAATTTCGATCTTGCACTTGTTTAACAAAACAAAATGTTTTGTGTAGTTCAGTAATGGTAACCTGATTATAATAAATCCACACCGAGCTGAAAGCTGCCCCTTAGAATGTGACCAAAATCTGGGTATAGTAGTGTAGTGGGTAGTGTCCCTGTCTCTGAGCCAGAGCTCTGGGTTGATTCCAATTCCTGAAATTGTTTGGTAGTGTTCCTAGCTCTGGTCCAGAAGGTGTGGATTCATGTCCTGCCTGTTGCAGAGGTATGTCACAGCATGTCATAACAGGCTGATGAACAAACACACAGGAGAATAATGTTACAGCTTTATGGGTATTGCCGAGTGGTGCTCGTGTCCCTACCTCTGGGCACAAAGGTCTAGGTGTAAATCCCACAGAAGTGTCTCCTAATATATCTGAACAAACTGATTAAACTGGTTTTAGAATTGTGTCTTGATGGAGAAAGAACAGGTGTCGGTGTTGAATTTCAGCATTTCGGCCCGGGATTATTGAAAGTACAGCCATTCGTGTTGATTGAAGTCACATTTCGCAGCAGTAAAGGTTCATAAAATCAAAACGGTCATGGATAGGGTTTGTAGTCAAGGTTTTTCCCCAGGTTAGGGCGTCCAAAACTAGAGGACATTGGTGGAAAGTGAGAGGGAAAGATTTTGAAGAGGCCTAAGGGGCACCTTTTCACACAGAGGGTGGTGTGCGTATGGAATGAGCTGCCAGAGGAAGTGGTGGAGGCTGGTACAACTCCATCATGTAAAAGTCATCTGGATGCTGACAGACCTGCCAAGCTTTTCCAGCAATTTCTGTATTTGTTAAAACAAAACATTTATTTTAACACAGGTATCTGTGTTAGCTGTTTGGATACAGAATTGGCTGGCCAACAGAAGACAGCGAGTGGTAGTGGAAGGAAAATATTCTGCCTGGAAGTCTGTGGTGAGTGGTGTTCCACAGGGCTCTGTCCTTGGGCCTCTACTGTTTGTAATATTTATAAATGTCTTGGATGAGGGGATTGAAGGATGGGTCAGCAAGTTTGCAGATAACACGAATGTTGGAGGTGTCGTTGACAGTATAGAGGCTGTTGTAGGCTGCAGCAGGTCATTGACAGGATGCAGAGATGGCAGAGGTGGCAGATGGAGGTGAAGCTGGATAAATGCGAGGTGGTGCATTTTGGAAGGTCGGATTTGAAAGCTGAGTACAGGATTAAGGATAGGATTCTTGGCAGTGTGAAGGAACAGAGAGATCTTGGTGTGCAGGTACATGGTTCCCTTAAAATGGCCACCCAAGTGGATAGGGTTGTTAAGAAAACACATGGTGTTTTGGCTTTCATTAACAGGGGATTGAGTTTAAGAGTCGTGAGATCTTGTTGCAGGTCTACAAAACTTTGATTAGAACACACTTGGAATACTGCGTCCAGTTCTGGTCACAAGATTATAGGAAAGATGTTGATGCTTTGGAGAGGGTTCAGAGGAGGTTTACCAGGATGCTGCCTGGACTGGAGGGCTTATCTTATGAGAGAGGTTGACTGAGCTCGGACTGTTTTCATTGGAGAAAAGGAGGAGAGGGGGGACCTAATTGAGATATACAAGATAATGAGAGGCATAGATAGAGTTGATAGCCAGAGACTATTTCCCAGGGCAGAAATGACTAACACGAGGGGTCATAGTTTTAGGCTGGTTGGAGGAAAGTACAGAGCGGATGTCAGAGGCAGGTTGTTTACACAGTGACTTGTGAGTGCATGGAATCAGTTGCCAGCAGCAGTTGTGGAAGCAAGGTCACTGGGATATTTAAGAGACTGCTGTATATGTATATGGTCACAGACATTTGAGGGTGCATACATAAGGATCAATGGTCGGCTCAACATGGTGGGCTGAACGGCCTGTTCTGTGCTGTACCGATCTATGTTGTATATTCTATGTATTCTGAATACATTAAACATTTCATTTTTAGTGACGCAGGGGCATATAAAATTATCTTCAAATCGACCAAGATTTTTTTCTGCTCAGGATATGGCTCTGTGTATGACAGCAGCAATGATGCACCGACATGGAACAGGGAATGTGGTGGAGACATAGTTTGGACAATGTACAAGGAGACCTTACATGGTCCAGTTTGGGAGAGAATGACATTATTGTGTGATTCAACTCAGAGAGGGAGAAAATGTCATCTGCCCGAGAAGAAACGGCCTATTGCATTCTTTCTCCCTCCTTCATTATTTCTCTTCACAGTAACATGTGAGAGCTAAAACAAAACTCGACTGTTATTGTTACCATTCTTATTTTTATACAATCCTTGCAGTGTGGAAACAAACCCTTCGGCCCAACAAGTTCATACAACCCTTCCAAAGAGTAACCTTCCCATGCCCTTACAGTTACCACTGACTAGTGCACCTAAAGTAGAAATCGCTGAACATTATGGACTATTTGACCAATCCACTTGAATTATACAGCTTTGGGCTGTGGGAAGGAAACGGGAAAACCCATCAGAAGCTCACGCAGACAATGCGAGAAGATGCAAACTCCACGCAGATAGTCGCCTGAGACTGGAACTGAACTCATGTCCCTGATGCTGTGAGGCAACAGTGCGAGCTACTGAGCCACTGTGCTAACCTGGAACCTCCTGCCAGCCTAATGCAAAGGGAATTCAGCCAAATGTGTGTGTGTGTGTGTGTCAGTGTTTTTAGAAAGGGAAATATCGATTCTTTATATGCAATATCCAAATAGTTTGTCATTCATCACTCCATCATAGTTGGAGTAACATTGATCTGGATCATAAACGTGCTATTTGAGCAGATTAAAGAAACCAGCCTGACTTGTTCCTAAAACTGACCCTGACGCAGTCTGAGACCAATATCATCAGCCATATCACCGACCTGGTTACATTTAATATTTGTTGTGAGCAGTGGAGGAGTGGTACTAGAAAAGGGACTGGTGAGCCTGATGTCAGTGGTGGTGAGTTGTTGGAGGGGAAACTGAGGGATAGCATTTACATACATTTGGGAAGGCAAGGGCTGATCGGGGTAGTCAACGTGGCTTTCTGCATGGGGAATCATGTCTCATTAATTTGGTTGAGTTTTATGAAGTTGTGACACAGTATATTGATGAAGGCAGTTTGGTAGACATTGTCAATATGGACCTCAGCAAGGCGTTCATGACATTCCGATTGGTAGGCAGATTAGTAAGGTTCGGTCACATGGGATACAGAAGAAGCTAGTCACAATTGGCTTGAAGGAAGAGGGGTATTTTTCAGACTGGAGGCTTGTGAGTAGAAATTATACACCTAATGGTAAGGTCCTGGGGAGTGTTGTGAAACAAATGAACATAGGGCTGCAGCTACATTGTTCCTTGAAAGTGGAGTTGAATGCAGACAGTGCAGTACAGAACACATTTTACAAATTTGCCTTAATCAGTCAGAGCATTGAGTATAGGAGTTGTGGTGGCATGTTGCATCTGTACAGGATGTTGGTGAGGCCACGTATCGTTAAATACTCGGTTACAACGATTTCTGCAGCAAAGATTTACACGGATGTCCCAGGACTGGAGGTTTGAGCTTTAGGGAGAGGTTGATTAGTTTGAGGTGTTCCCCCTGGAGTGACAGAGGTTGAGGGTGACATTACATAGGTTCATAAAATCATCAGGGGTATGGATATTCTGAACAGCCATGTTCTGCTCCCCAGGGTAGGGGAGCCCAGAACAGGAGAGCATAGGTTGAAAGCGAGAGGGCGAATGATTTAGAAGGGACCTGAAGGTAAATGTTTCACACAGAGAGTGGTGTGTGTACAGAAAGTGCTGTCAGAGGAAGTGGTGAAGGCGGTTACAATCGCACCTTTAAAACGTTTCTGAAAGAGGAGGGATATTTGCCAAATGCTGGCAAATGGGACTGGATCAGATTTGATATGTGATCGGAGTGAACAGATTGGACTAACGGTCTGTTTCTGATCTGCATGACTCTCTGATTCTATATGACGAAAAATTCTGAAAGTACCTTTCAAATCCGAATCCTCTTCACTGGAAGTTTATCTTGCCTCTATGTTCACATTGATTGAAAGTTGCGTTAGTGAAATATTTGACAGAGAAGTGAGTCATGGATAATGGGATGGAGACAGGAAAGTGGGGCTGAGACCACAACCTGATCAGCCACAATCTTAGTGCCTGGTGGAGAAGGTTCAACGTATCTAATGACTCACTCCTGTCCCTCAATCCCGTGTTCCTGTGTTCCATTCAGAACATTAAACCTGTTAGGCAGGAGCATTTAGAGGCTACTGACTTCTATAACCCGGTGCACAGAAACAGAGGAGATCATTCGGCCCTTCAAGACTGTCCCACATGCTTTGAGGTGATTTGAGAAATGTAATTGGAAAACCAGGCTGGTATGAAAGAGGCCCCTCATCTCTCTTTACAGAGCTTCCCCTCTCTGAAACTTGTGCTCTATTTGGTCATGTTGTAGATCCAAATTCACTATGAATACAGCCCCCACACCTCACCCAGCGATGGCTCACAAAATCCTCTGGTCTCCCTGACGGCAATATTCAATAACAGAACATTCATGAAAATAACACCCACTAACTTTCCAATAACAGAATGTGAGAACATCAGACACAGGGGCAGGTCGTTCACTCCCCAACCCTGCCTTGCCCATCACTAAGATCGTGGCTGATCTGCGCTTGGTCTCAAATCCTCTTTCATACCCAATTCTTCGTAGACCTCACCTGTCTGACAGGTCAATATCCATCCACCTCCCCTCCAAATACTTTAAGTCATCTAGCTCCCCGAACACTCTTGAGAAGAGAAATCCTGACAATCATTCCCACCAGTTTGAAGAAAACACTTGCTGCTCCTATATCATGATCTATTGATATGAACAAAAGAGGTTGGCTCAAGGGTTCAGATAGTAATGACTGGCCCTGATATCAAGGCAGTGGTTGGCTTCTGTTGACATCAAGGAGCTTAATAAAACTGGACTTAATGGGAATCAGATTAAACTCTCCAGTGTTTGGAGTCAAACATGGCACAAAGGAAGATGTTCATTATCTCAGTCCAGGGTCACCTCTGTGCGAGATCCTCAGGGTAATCTCCTCTTCACAAACAGCTTAAGCTGCTTCATCAATGTCTCTCCGCTCCCCCCATAAGATCAGAAGTGGGGATAGTCACTTAAGATTCCACAATGTTCAGAGCGTTTTATCCCCCCAGCCTGCAACTGGTCTGGGTCCATGTGCAGCAAGACCCGGACACCATTCAGGTTTGTTCTGTTAAAGTGTTTGCAACATTCATGTAACAGCACTGCCGGACACTGCACATTGTCACAGTAAAAAAAGAGTTCATTCAGCACCTCACACTGGGTCACAGGAATATGAGGAAGCCATTCAGCCCATTGACACTATTGGAGAAGAACAAGGACAGCCCATTCAGCCTATTACTCAGGAAGAGAAGGAGTCTAGTGTGATGGGCCATACCAGAGTGCCTGGAAAATATTTGAAGGCAGTAACCAAAACTCTGATGTTTTCATATTTTAAAGGAAATGTGAAGTGTCTGTTTCAGATACAATGTGACTGGTCAAACTACTCGTGGTGAAGCAAAACACAATTTATTTAAACACGGAAGATAAAATGAAACCAAAGAAAGGGGAATTTAGAACAACTTATTTCTATTGGGCAAATTAACAGAATGATAGATCTAGGAATTATTACTAATGAATTGTTCCAATTTAGGAAAATCACATAATAACAGCCCCTGGCAAAAATGAGTATTCCGACACAGATTTTCACAAAGATTTCTCCAATCCAGGAATTCAAACAGCATCAAGAGAAAATTCAGAGAGAGTAGCAGCCAGGAGACATCCACTGAAGCTTCCAACTCTGTGGAGACCCCAATAGTTTCTGATGTTACTGAGAAACTAAAACTTAGAGATCCTAATCTGTGAGAGCTGGCCACACCCATTCAGGCTGCATTTAAATAAACCCAAGGCCTCCCTCGCTGTTTACTCAAGTGGTCTGAACTAGCCAGCTTGGTAACGATCGTTCAATCTTTCTCTTAAAAGAATTCAGAACAAAATAACCTCTTAAAGCTACAGCATTATCACACTTGTCAGTACATTGAGCTGTCATACAGGAACCAGGGGTAACCCAGTCAGGCCCTTGGCCCTGTCCAATTGGATGAGGAAGAAGCCAGTCAGTCCGTTGAGTCACTGACACAGCAATAGGATGAGGCCATTCAGCCCCTTTACTCAATTACACAGGAACGAGAGGAAGCCATTCAGCCCCTTGAGCGACTTATACAGGAACAGGAGGAGGCCATTCCCCCTCGACACACTTACACAGGGACTGATGAGATAATTGATGCTGATTCCTGATGAACGGCTTGCGCCTGAAACATCAATTCTCCTGCTTCTCGGATGCTGCCTGACCTGCTGTGCTTTTCCAGCAATCGACTCTCCATTCTGATCTCCAGCTTCGGCAGTCCTCACTGTCTCATAATTGATGCTCTGACATGATGACCAAGTGGAGCAGATGCTGCACAGACAGACTGTTCCACTTTGTTCCTCCTGGCTCAGTTGCTTATGATACACACGTGGGACTTTAACATGGATTTCTCGCGGTGAGCAGGGAAGCCATATGTCTTGTGTGAAGTCTCAAGAAGGAACCTCCATCTCTGAGAAGCCAGCCTGGTGTTCTCTATGTAGGACGGAAGCTGGTGGGAATGGCTACCTGTTTCAGATGGAAGGTATTGTGACTGCTGTTGGTGATTGTGAGCAACATAACGTTCAGTACGGGTTCACACACACCGACTGCACAATAACGGGGAGAGTTAATTTAGGCATAAAAACGATTAGGAAAGTCACGTTAGACTGATGAATGGACTCTCTAAGTTCAAACAGTGTTGATCCTGCTCATGTTGATCTTGTCTAGTGCACGTCCCTGTTCAGTGTAACCTGTATGCCTTACTCTGTCCAAGTCTATTTCCACCCTATGATCTGCCTGGCCATGTTTACTATGACCTGCCTTCACTGCTCATAAATAAAGTGTTTCCCTGTACTGAGGTAACACGTGACAATAAATCAAACCAATCAATCCTGGGTAAGGTATGGAATTTCTCACCCTATCAATGTCTCTTTTGCAAATAAGTGATCGCTGCCACTCCTCGTGTTTAAGCATCACCATTTCTTGGTCTCACAGCTCTACAGATTAAACACTCAGTTTCTTCACTCTATCCTCAGGTTGCCATCATCTGTGTCTGTGGTAGAGGAGATCATTCCTTACAAAGGTGATCAAATCTGTACAGAGTGTCCTAGAATGCTCTCTCAGCAAGGCTCTACAACAGCAGGAAGATGGCTTTACTTATGTACTCGAATCATCTTACAATGAAGGACAGCATACCATTGACTGCACCCATTACTTACACAGGGTTTGATTCGGAGCAGTCAGCATAGACTTGTGAGTGGGAATCATGCTTCCCAAATTTGTTAGAGTTCGTTAATGAAGTGACCAGGAAGGTTGATGAGGACAGAGCGGTAGATGTAGTCTCTATGCATTTCAGTCAGGCCTTTGATAAGATTCCACCTGGCAGGCTGCTCTGGAAGGTTACATCACGTGGAATGCTGGGGGGGTGGGGTGGGGCAGGGGAACTGACCAATTGGATACACAGTTTGGCTAGATGGTGGGAAGCAGAGGGTTTAGTGGAAGGATGCTTGCCAGATCGGAGGCTGGGTCCATGGCTGTTTGTTATCTATGTTTGGTTGCGAATGTACAAGGTATGATTAGTCAGTTTGCAGATAACACTAAAGTAAGTGTATCATGATCAGTGAGGAAGTTTATCAGAAAGTGCAGCAGGACCTTAATCAGTGGGGAAGTGGGCCGACAAATGGCAAATGGAATTTAACATAGAAGTGTGGGGTCTTGCATTTTGGAAACTCAAATCAAGGTAGGAGTTTCATGGTGAGAGGGAGGGCATTAAAGGGTGCAGTGGGCAGAGAGACTTTGGTGTTCAGGTGCAAACGTTTCTCTAAGAGTGGAGTCACAGGTAAACAGGGCAGTGAAGAAGACTTTTGGCGCAGTGGCCTTCTTCAGGCAGGACATTGTGTATAGAAGTTGGAAATTTATGTTGCAGTTACTCAGGACTTTGGTAAGCCCACACTTGGAGTATTGTGTTCATTTTTGTGTCATCTCATTATAGGGAGGATGCTATTAAATTAGAAAGAGTGCAGAAAAAAAATTACAAAGACGTTGCCAGGACCCAATGGTCTGAGTTATAGGGAGAGTTTGGACAAGATCTTCTTAAACCATCGGCACTGTAATTTTTTGTGTTCCACTACGTTATTGTCAGAACACCTGAGGCGTTTCACTTCTTTTTAACCCCTTGACTTGTTTTTTCACCTGTGGCAAACTATTGCCAGTGTGCTTTTCTCTGTGTTTTGTAGTGTAGGATCTCCCATTTCTCCCAATTTCTATCCCTCAAAGAATGAAAATCCTCCCAGAAGCTAAATTTCATCTCATGAGCCAATGCATACTCACCTGCCATTTCTGCAGTGCTTCTCACTTCTGTTCATTCACTTGAATTCTTACCATCTCTGGAACTGAGTCTTTAAACTCCTCCAGCAGAATAATCTCCCTTCGAGCCTCACAGGTCTTATCCATTTTTAAGGCCTGCACCCATCTATCAAAATGACGTTGTTTAATTCTTTCAAACTCAATATAAGTCTGACCTGGTTCTGTCTCTATATTTCTGAACTGCTGTCTATATTCTTCTCTTACCAATTCAAAAGCACTCCAAATAGCCTGTTTTGACATCTGCATAATCTCTTGCTCACTCATGTGACAGCAGTGCACCTACCACTCAAGCTGTACCCACCAGCTTAGTCTGAACTAGCATTACCCACATATTCACTGGACATGCCATCTGCCGAGCCAATTTTGCAAATGAAATAAAAAAAAAGTTTGGGCATTTTTCTCACCGAAATATGCAATGTATTAACATAGTTGTATACATCCCTACATATATCCCTTCATCTTTATCCTGCTAATTTAACTTTCTTATCTAATTCCAAACTTCTGAATTTCAAACTCTCCCTCTCTTCCTTTTTCCTGCCTTTCTCTTTCTCTATCTTTCTCTCTCTCTATCTGTCTCTCTCTTTATCTTCTAACTCCAGTTGTCATATTTGCAATTTAACTTTTTCGAACTCGACGAGCAGTTTCCTGCTTCTCTGATAGACCAAAGTGTTTGACCAACTCCATTATGATGACAGCTTTCCTTTTGTCCCTGGTGAAACCCAATTCCAATCTACACGTTAATTCGAAACGTATGCCCTTCCTTTTGTCTCTACACTTCTTGGCAAATTTGGGAATCATCTTCAAGCCCAGAACCTCTTTAGTAATATTAAAAACCATTTCTTTTAATTTAAACAACCACAAGGAAGCAAAATTAAATGCATTTTCTCACTTTTTTATTTGAATATCTAGGTCACTAAATGCCAAGTGATGGAATCTGCTGGGACCATTTTGTACCCCAAATCTGTTCAAATCTCTCTAAATCCCATATGACAAGCCCTTAAACTGTTATGATGTCGATGTTGACCTCCCCGTTAATTAAAAGGACACACCCAGAAAAGCTCACCTCACCTCGTAATCTGTTAAAAGACGAGTGACAAAGTAGTCGCAAATTCCACTATTAAGAGAAAAAGAACAATGAATAAGTATGTAAGTAAACTCGCTGAGCTTGAAGGCTTGTTTTCAGATTTTCCGTCACCATGACTATGTAGCACCATCAGTGAGAGTCTCTGGTGACTCACTGGTGGTATGTCCCGTCTTTCTGTTTATAGGTCTTGGTTTCTTAAGGTGCGTGATGTCATTTCCAGTTTTTATGTCAAGGGAAGGTAGATAGTATCTAAACTGATGTGTTTATTGATGTACTTCTGGCTAGAATGTCATGCTTCTAAGAACTTT